>NC_133586.1:20874226-21125139 GCF_964106895.1 Numenius arquata | reverse complement strand
CCCCCCCCCCGGCTTTTCCATCTATGAGAAACAAGCTGCAGGGTGATGTTTATAGAGAAAATAAATGCCTGCTCTATTTCTAGCGCGGGGGGAACATATAGCTGGCTGCGTGGGGCTGTGGGGGTGTGGAAGCGGGTGCTCACATCCCCTCCCAGGGCTGCGGGGCAGGACAGGAGGCTTTTCTCAGCCACATCTACCTCGGGCCAAAACTTCCCTCTCTCCTCCCCAGCTCCCAGAGGAAATGACCCCGGTGGGCCCAGAAATTTCTGTGGGATGGGATGCAGAAAATCTTGAAGCCCAGCTGAAGCCCAGACAGAGGCTGGGAAAGGGAAGGGGAAATTCCTCCTGACCCTGCCCCCGCCTTGCTTTCTGCTTGTGTGCTGGGGAGCACTGGGGGGGTTATGGCATGAAAACAGATGGGGAGCGTCCATTAACACACCACAAGCAACCAGGGGCTCTGATCCCAAACCCCCACCTCCTTCTCCCACCTTCCCCCCGCCCGCCTGCAGCAGGGAAGAAAAACAACCACCAGAAAGCCAAGATTTGGGCAAAAGAAGCAGCAGGGATCCACGGGGGCCATCCCAAAGCTGACTCACAACCCACAAAGTCTCCCTGAACAGCCAGTGAGTCACGGTGACAGATGAATGTTACTTTTCTCTCTCCTTGGCATGGAGGCACACAATGGGACTGGCCACCTTGAAACCGTGCCGTGGCTTTCTCCACTCCCATCAATTTTTAGCAGCATCCCCAGGATGCTTTCTGTCTGCTACTGTCTGTCTGTCCGGCTGTCAGGCAGCCAAGAGCAGCCATCGGGCGCAGGGCGTCCCCCCCCAGGGGTATTGCATGGAGCGATGCTCAACTGGCACAGGCGACACACCCAGGGAGGAAGGATGGAAAATGGGAATTTATCACCCTCTTGGATCCAGGGCATGGGGCATAAACATCTTTCACCCCACCTCGCTGCCGGTTGGCGGGAGGATGCTTGGAGGCCCTATTTGGTCTGTCCTGGGGATGAGCGACAGCTAACGAGAGACAAATCGGGTGGGAAAGCTGGATCCTCCCCATCCCGGGGTTGGGAAGAGCTGCAGCAACCCCGCTTCTCTGGTTTTAAGCCCGGCTTTGCAGAATCCAGGGCTGCCCCAACTCTGGGCTCTGCTTTGCAAAGCAGGCTGGGGCATTGCAACAGGGCAAAGAGGGTTCTAACCGGTTGTGCCCCATTAATAAAAAGTCTGTTTGCAAACTTCACGAGTAAAATGAGCATCACGCAGGCACGTCTACTCCTTTCACAGCAGCTCAGGGAGAAACATCATAACACATTTCATCTCTGTTTTTCTGTTACTTTTACTCTATAGAAACCCTCTACGGGGCATTCCATCCACATGCAGCATGGCAACGTGCAACCAAGCACTGGGCACGATGGGAGATGCCTCAGGGAAGGGCTGGTTTGGGAATGAGGGGGCTCCGATGGGCACCCTCCTCGCTCCATGTCTCCAGGAGGTTTGGACATACTGGGTAGCGAAGGGGCTGGTTGCAAACTGGGCCGTGTTGTGTGAAGACCTGCTGTGTACCTGCTGGGGTGACTTGGGCACATGGACATGGCTTGGGATGCCCAGGCAAGACCTGGGAAAGTGTACAAGTACGAGCTGGGGAGTTTCCAGGACTTTCCCAGCTTGAAGGCTGGGGGTGATGCTAACGCTTGGGGAAGCTGGCTTCCCAAAAAGGAGACGCGTCGGAGCCCGGCTCCTCCAGGCACCTGGAAAGGGCCGAGGGAACGGCCCCTGGGAGCTGAGGCCGGGCTGAGCCAACGCCTGTTGCGAACAGTCTGTGCTTTGAGCTTTATTTAGGCACACAGACAGCATTAGCCTGCCGCCTCCCAAGTCCTGTTACTGTCCAGCCTTCAACCTGACGTTAGTTCCTCCGGGTGAGCTTAACCCTGTCCTACGATCTTGGAGGAATGTGCTCATTATATATTTGCCCGCAGCCCTCTGTTGCTAAATATAAGAGTGAGACGAGAATATTCCTCCCTGATTCCCACGATACCAGTTTGCATTCTCCCCCCTTTTCAGCCTTTTTCCCGTTCTTTCCCATCAGCTGGAAACTTTTCCAGCTGCTTGGAGCTATGACCTCAAAACATGTGGCGCATTCACAAAAAAGAAAGTTTGAATAAATCGGTCGGATTTCCAAAAGTGGAGGAGAGGAATAGCCGAGGCTGCTCCCTAGAGCTGATAACCCTGGATAAGGCGGGAGGGGTCCCGGATGGGTACCCTGGGGCAGACACGCATGGGTGCAGGTACCCTACGTGGGGCAGCCATGGACAAGCTGGGGTCACTCTCACCCCCCTGGCACCCCCATCACCGCTGCTGGGGGTACCCCCAGACTTGAGGGTCGCATATTTTCCCCCTCTCCCCCTTCCCCCCATTACTGGAAGCTGGGGGTGAACATTGCCCACAGGGAATCTACACATCCGATTCCTTCTTCCTCCCTGCATCCCTCCTCATTACAACCCCCCAGGGAGAGGGTTTTTGGGGAAGGGGGAGCTCAGCCTGTGGGTGACCTCACTGGGAACCGGAGGAGAGCCGCGCTGGCTAAAAACAGTTTACTAAAGCTTCACACTCTGATGTCAAGAGGACAAGTTTTATGAGTTTTTTTTTCTTTTTGATTTTATCTTGTGTTTGTTGATGTGCATGGTGACTCTTTCCATTTCGGGCTGGGCAGAATTCCCAGGCCCCTGAACCTGGGCTTGTAGGAAACACAAAACATGGGCTTTGTCCCTAAAAACAAGCCTGTCCCCAACCCCATGCCCAGGATGCCACTGGTGGCTGGTGTGGCTCTAGTGACGGGTAGGGAGGGATGTCCCAGGGCAGGCAGCCCATGGGAATGCCTGGCACTGGTGCTGGTGGTCTCAGCAGGGACGCTCCCGAGGGGATGGGGCTCCCCAGAGGCCTGTGTCCAGACCTGGGGTCACTGTTGGCACACCTGCTTCGACCGGGCACGGAAATATTCCCCAGCATCAGGAAACGGGTGTAAAAACCCCTTTCCTTTCCCAGCCTTGTGGGTCCATGCCAGGTGGATGCCCATTGATCCCTGGAGCTGTGCCCTGGCTGTGGGTGGTGTTACCTTGGGGGGATCTGGGGGGGTCAGTAGGTCCCAGTGAAAGTCACATGCTGGTTTTAGGGGTTGCTCCAGCCCATTCACCATGAAAGAGCTCGGGAGTGCCAGGGTAGCCCCAGGAGCCATACTGGACACCCGAACGGGCAAGGGCTCCGCATGGTGAAATCCCTGCCTGGGATGGAAAGGTCAGGGCTGGAAGGAAGAAGACCACACTGTTCATTAACAAAAGGGATTTTTTTTCCACTGGGCTTGCCAGGCATTGTCATATTTTGGTGAATGGACAAAAATAAAATAGAAGGAACAAGGCGGGAGGGAAGGAGAGGAGCCGCATCCCTGGAGGCCACCTGCTCGCTGGGGAGGGAATGGGGACAACAAGGGATCTCGCAGGTGCCAAGGGCCAGAGGGCTGGGCCCTGGGATTGTTATCCTCCTCCTCCTCCTCCTCGCACCGACACAGGCTCAGATGCAGAAGATGGTTGGGGAGCAAAAAGGCCAGAGGTGGTCAGTAATTCCTTTGCAAAGCCCTTGGACAAAGCGAGCTCCTGCCCCACTGCTGGTTGGAGCTCCAGCATGTGGGGGGAAGGTTGGGGAAGAGAAACTGCTCAGTGAGATGCTACATTATTTTGGGGGGGAAAAAAGGAAAAGTTTTTTTAATCACCTCCACTTCTGAAGCTGTGGGTGCCGCTGACCCAGTAGAAATGGTGGGTTAGACCCTGAGCACAGCTTGGAGGGTTGGGCTACGGCACAGACTTGTCCTGAGCAGGGTGAGACCCGTGTCCAGACCCCACAGAGCCTGCCGAGGCTTGGACCATTGCAGGTACAGTTGTCCTGGAGCAGGGGAGGAGGAGCAGGAGGCAGAAGGCAGAGGGAGAAGGCGCAGGGTGGGAATGGCCGTTGGGATGCTGAGGCCGGGCACACCGCCATGCCAAGAGCTGTGTGGTCAAACCCAGCCACTTCTTGGGGTAAACTGGATATAAATCACCAGTTCTGCTCCCCACCCAACCCCTGCCCTGCAGTAACCCTTCTGCCCAGCTCTGTCCCTGCACACCAGCCAGCATCCCCTGCCCTCCTTGCTGCCTGGGGCCAGTCCTGCGGCGCCGTGGCTGCTTCTCCCGGGGGAGCCCCTCAGTCCCGCATGGTCCCCGGGTGCCCCATCACCCGAGGAGTGATCCTGCACGCCTCTGGGGCCATGCCAGCAGGAGAGGTGAGCCCTGGGCGCCCAGGACAGACAGACAGAGCAGAGCTAGGGGGGTGAGACGCAAACACTGCCCAGCTCCTTTCTTCCCACTGCCACCATCCAAGCCCCAGCTCCTTGGGTGAGAGGGGCTGCCCTCGCAGACAGCTACTGTGGCAAGGCCAAACATGGGCAGGGAGGGCTGGCTATCCCTGCCGGGACAGAGGGACGCTCTACAGCACAGGGCTTTGGCAAAGCCCTGCGGTTCCTCCGTTCACATGGGGAGCAAGCCCCGTCCCACCCAACATCAGGCACAGCCGGGGAATGCTGCAGCCCAAGAACCATGTGGGGTGAGCCACCCCACTCCCTCCCTTGGTGTTCCCCTCCGGGCAACCTGGCCCAAACACCCTCCCCAAAAACAGGCAGCTGCCCCCTCTTTGCTTCTGCCAGCTTGGTGCCGGGACCCCCCACACCTCAGGGAGGGACAGCCCGCATCCATGTGTGACTGCTCCACGCTAGGTCCCCATCCCTCCTAGCCCACCCCGTGCACCTGAAACCAAACGTTTTCCCCCCGGTTTCTCGCCACTCCATCCCCGGGGGTGGGTTGGTGGGACTGGGCTTACCTCCGGCCGGGGGTCCCGCGTGGAGGGGCTGTGGCTGGCAGGCCAGCAGAAGCAGCAGCAGCGTGGCAATGCCACCTTGGGCACCCATGGTGTCCCACAGGGCTGGAGCAGTGGCTTGGGCTACAGGCATGGCACAGCCTCCGCCAGCGCCTGCTTCCAGGCGAGGGCTGCTGCTACTACTATATTTAATAAAGTGAAGCGAGGGAGGGACCTGTAACTTCTCCCGCCAGTCAGAAAGGAGGAATTCGCTCAGATTACGAAGTTGATGTTCTCTCTTAAAGGGCTAGAGGCCCCCACCCGCCCGCCACCCACCCGTCGCTCAATGCACCCTTGTTACCGCCGGGGCGAGGCGAGGGAGGAGTGGCCGACAACGATGAGGGGGGGACGGAGCCCGACACGGGGTGCCATGGGTGGTTCCGGAGGCACTGCCTGCTCCCAACGAAAGCAGGGCATTCATGGTTCTCCTGGCATCCATGGTTCTCCCGGCACTGGGCATTTTTGGGGTAGCAAAACCATCTCCCGGTGCCCATGAAGACCCAAACGAGCGGCTGGGTGCCAAAGCCATGTTAGCCACCCCCAGACGTCTCCTGCCACCCTGCCAAAGCGGCTCTCCGAACCTTACACCTCTCTCAGCAGGACTAAAGGTGACCGGGATGATCCTTGGGGTTCACGGGGGTCCAGCCGCGCTAGCGTGGCACTGGGAAAAGAGTTTCCCAGCTTTTCTCCCAGTTGCAAAGCCAATGCCACACGTGTTCAAGGACAAGGTCACAACCTTTTGGGGAGACACAGCATCCCACCCACTCCTTGCCCCACAGAGCCCCGGTGGGTTTTGGGGCTCTCCTTGCTCACAGTGTAGCTCATCTCCCATCTCTCCATCACCTTCCAAACCCACTCCCGGCCTCCCGCTTGGATCTTGTGCAGCACACCCCTCCTTCCTCTTGGATGTCTGTATTTCAGGTCCCTTTTCCCCCATGCCGTGTTTCGCTGATGGATTATGTGCGGCTTGTTTCCTGCTGGTTTATTTCTAACCTCTTTAGGGCCCTTGGTGTGACTTTGCTGTCTTTGACAGCATTTGCAACACCTTCCAGCTTACAGTCATCTGCAAACATAATTAATTTGTTGTTTACTCTTGCTTTCAGATCATTAATAAAGACATTAAATAAACCTGGGATGTGCCGTTTTCTCAGTAACTTTTTATGACTAATTGTCAGGGGCTCGGTAAGTTCATTAGCTAATTCTATTTAGTCTGGGGGTTACATATTATCCAGACTTGCTGTTTCGTACAGATTCAATTTTGCCAAGTATTCCCTTTCCTGCCCTTTATCTCAAGGTCTACTGAGGACCTGTGCATCACTTCACTTTCTGTCGATCCTCAGCAGTGTCCCTTCTCTTCGCCTTGTTAAGGGCTGATTGAGGGTCAGAGCCTGCAGGACTTGGCCCTTTGGGTGGTTGTTTGATCTCCATCATTTTTCATGGGTAATAGGCAGGCTGAGAGTGTCCAGCCCTCTCCTGCCCACTTGGCACAGGGGGTCCCACTCCCTTCTCTGGAAGGATGCACCAGTACCACCTCCATCCCACCGGGACCACGTCCAACCCACCAGGACCACTTCTATCCCAGCAGGACCACCTCCAACCCACCAGCAAGTATCCCCGGGTTTGCTCCTGGCTCCCCATCCCCATGCTTGCTCTGCTCCCTGCGGCACTGGGGACAAGCCACCATTCACCAAGGGAACACCAGCCTCAGGCTGGGCTGGGGCAGCAGGTACGGCTTGAGTGAGAAGAGGATGGCTCCAAGCACCCTCAGCATCCTTCACCTCGGGGATGCTGGAAAACCCTACTCCTGCCTCTGCAGGTGGGGTTTTTCCCTGTTCCAGTAGCAGGACACCCACGTGTGGCAGCAGGAATTGCCACTTGCTGGTTGCCCTGGCTTCAGGGCCACCCGGCACTGACTGGTGGGAAAATATCAGCGACAAACCTGGCGAGGGCAAGGACAGAGTCTGTCCCTGCTTTCTTAATTATCATTTTCTCCCTCTCCAATGAGGAAATGACAACCTCTGGTTGAAAACCTCACGTGTTTTCCAGAGAACTGTCCTCACCAAGTCCCTGGGACAGCCCTGCCACTCCTGCTGCAGGCTGCTCTGGCCACCACCCCCCCCTCGCCGGAGCCCCCCAGCGCAGCCCCATGCCCCACGTCTGGCCAACACATTTGCTGTCCCTCGGCCAGGCCCTGGCGGCAGCCGGGGGTTTGTTTTTCCCTTTCCGAGCCAACATCTGGCTGAGTGACAGAGGGGCAGAACCGGTGTGAAGCGGTGCCTTCACTTTCCGGGCGCGCGGGCAGGGCTGGCTCTGCACCCAGACCCCCTCCCGGGGTGGGGGGACACCCTCACTCTTCACCCTCCCGCCCCCTCAAAAAAGGCAGCTCCGACCTGGCGTTGCCTGGGTGTCCCCATCTCTGTTTTCAGTGGTGAGTGCCTGCCATGGGGAATTGGGGGCTGAGGGTTCCGGAAGCCTGCCGGGGGCTTGGGGGGAAAAATAAGAGAAATTAAATTTTTTCCCTCTCCCCGCAGCCTGGGGGCTGGTGTTTGAGGCGGTCTCCATCCCGCCAGGCTGCTCCCCGCCTCCTCTCGGTGCTGGCCGGCCCGTCGGCCTCTGGACGCATTTATTTATCCAAGCCCAGCTTTTATTTGGGTTGTGTTTCCAGGGTAGCTGGTGCGGAGGGAGGTGTAGAGGGCTGCCGGGGGGCTCCCCGGCTGCAGCCCCCGACCCACAGCCCTGCCATGCCCTTAGGGCACCCTGCTCACAAGGGCACCTCTTGGCCAGCCCGTCTCTTGTGGGAACCCTGCTTTGTCCCCAGCATCCGAGCCCAGGGCAGGCTGGCCAAGCTGGGACCCCTTTCCCTGGAGAGCAACGAGCCCTGTTTGCTTGGCGTGGGCAAAGCTGTCCGTGGCATCTATTTCACGGGCTGCTTTTCGTTGTTTCCTGTGCCCTGCGGCTTCCCTGCAAATAACCCAGGATGAGCTAAATCTCCGGAGAGCCCTTCCAACCCCACTGCCTGCTCTGTCCAAGGCTCAAGCGACCCAGAGCAGAGGGATACTGGCGTCCACCTGCAGGGAAGGGACATCCCACGCGCCCTTCAATAAGCAGAGCTCAGTTTCTGTGCTTGGCTTTTCCCCCTGGAAAAGTCCCACGCCCTGGCTGGGCTTCACACCAGCTCCAGGGTCCCACCTTGCCACCCACCGCCGGCAGAGGAGGGGGTCGGCCGCCCACGGAGCAAGGCTGGGGGTTCCCGATGGCAGTGAGGGGCTGCAGCTGGGGAAGCGAGCCTGTCCGAGGGAGGAGAGCAGCAAGCGTGCTTGGAGCGCGCCGCAAGCGTCTGGAAGGAATATCCCATCCGGTGCTGGCAGGAGGGAGCGCATTCATGAATGCTGCTGGGATTTAGCTTCTCAGCATCTGCCTTCCCGAGCACTGGAGGGATTTTAGTAGGAAACAAAGCAAAGCCTTTGAATCCGACCTGGCCAAAGCAATGCTCCGGCTGGAGGTAGCGGGCGGATCTGGCCTGGGGTGGCAGGTCCCCAGCCTTGGCCATGTGCCTATTCCCTGAGGAGCGGGGACATCAGCTGGGTGGTGTTTCAGGCAGGCTGGAGCCTCTCCTGCCTTGACATGTACGTGCTGTGCAGAGTGTGGACACCTCATGGAGGATTTATCTCCGTTTGCTCAGGGAGAAAGTCATGTGAACCTTGTGACTGTGGTTCAAAACAGCTGGCCAGATGTGCAACGTCTCCATGGCTGGGCTCACCCAGGGGAGCAGAGACACAGGGCTTTGTTCACTATGTCCGGCATGCCCTGTCTTGGGGTGAGGGAACAAGCTGGAGGAGGAAGAGGATGCTGCAGGGAGCTGGGGTTGCTGCCTGCTGCATTAGGCAGGAGAAGTGCAGTCTCACATCCTCTCAAGACTTTCTCTTCTCTCTTTGCAACCACCAACAAAACAGTCTTTGTCCGGCAGAGACTTGTGATGCTGTTAATTTGAGGAGACAAAGCAGGTCTGCACAGAGTTTTGGAGCCCTGAGTGCTAATTACCCTGACAAACCCCATCTGGGCTCTCACCCCACCCTCCACCCCCCACTGGGCTGTATTTAAGCTCAGGTGACTTCAGCCCCTGCTCCCTTTCATGTGGGGTGTGCTGTGGCTCTGGGCTAGTGCTGGTCCTGCCTGTCTTGGGCTATGGGGGATGGACCGCTGGCAGAGCAGCCGGCCCCGGGGGGGACAGCAGGGGGGCTGCATCCCTCACCTGGCTGCCTGCTCTCCTCTCCTGCAGTGATTTGCCCTCTAAGGACCAGGATGGGGGTCAGGATGCACCTGCAGCATGGTGAGCAAGCATCTCCTCTCTGTTGACTCGGTGATAGCTACTTTGGGGTGTTGCCACCTGGGCACATCCCACACAGCCCCTGCAGGGGAATGGGCTTTTTTTTAAGTCTGCAAAAAGCAACCTGCTGGGGTGACCCTGGCAGTGCTGGGGGGCTGCCTCTGCACTGGGGACCAGGGGGTAACTCCTATGGGCCAGCCCCACGGCTCTCCTGCTGCTTTCCCCAGGCCTCGTGCAAGGGGTTTGCTGTGAGATGGGCTTTATTTGCACCCCTGGGGTGCTCAGAGTGCTGTGACTGTACTTCCCTGTGACTAATACCCTTTGCTCTTCCTTGAGCCCTGAACACATCACTCCCTGGCGTTAGTTTAAAAAAGGAAATCAATACAGCCCATTTATATTTAGCCTGGATTTAGGGTGTTTTGGAAGAGGAACTGAGCTGTGATTTGGAGCCAGCAGGCTCACTGGCTTCTCCAGTGCTTGTCAGATAGAGGAACCGGCTTTTAACACCAGATAAATATTGACCGATGTATTCTCAAGGAGCGGGTTCTCTGCTGTGTGAGCGGGGAAGCCCCTGTGGGCACGGGGGAGAGCTGGAGCAAACCCTTGGAGCATCCAGGGGAGCGGTGGTGAGCTGTGCTGTCGACTTGGGCTGACTTTGGGTATCCAGTTAAGGTCTCGGGATCTAACGGGGCCATGAGAGAGCTGGGCTGACTGGTGACAGTGCCTGCTTGAAGAAATGCTCTTTCTCACCAAGCACCAGCTAGACTTAAAGCCCACTAGAACCAGCCTAAGACCATGGCAGGCTTTGGGTTGGGGTAGTTTGGGCTGGCAGGGCGCTGCCCGGCTGGCACTGGGAGGTGGTTGAGTCACCATCCCTGGATGAGTTTAAGAGTTGCTTAGAGGTGGTGTTGGGGGATATGGTGTAGGGAAGAACTTTGTAGAGTAGGGTAGATGGTTGGACTCGATGATCCCAAGGGTCTTTTCCAACCTAGATGATTCTATGATTCAGGGTGGGAGGGTGAGGAAGATGCTGGCAGTGCCGGAGTGGGAGGAAGGCTGGAGCAAGCCGCCTCGGCTTGGGTACGATACCGGGCGTGTCTTCATGCCGTCCCGGTTCTTCTTCGCTCCGCTCTGCGGCGAGCAGGGCCCGGGGACCCGCTGCCAGCGGCGGCGGCAGCCCAGGAGATGGCACCAGCGCACTGCGCTCGCCGGCCACCGACCGGGGACGGGCGGGTGGTCCCTCCCGAGGCGGGGGCAGCCGCGGGAGGCCGGGCCCTCCCGGGTTGGGAGGGTCGGGTTCCAGCCCCTCCCCCCCCCCCCCGAGCCGGGGGATGCTCACCCCTCGCCGGTCTGAGGAGTCCTGCTCCGAGGGGCTGCCCTTGCTCCGGGGGGGCCTTCGGGATGGGCAGGGGGCATATAGGGCTCTGCTGCCAGCCCGGGCTGTTGTGCCTCCTGGGGCTAAGCAGAGGTGGGAAGCCTGGGGTCTGACCCCTGCTCCTGATGATCTGGCCCCCGTGTTGATTTGGGAGGGGGTCTTCTCTCCAAGCCAATGTGAATGTAGGGCCTGGAGCCCCCCTACATTGCTCTGGCTACTGCCCTGCAGCAACCCCAGCCCTCCAGGAGATGGGGAGGGGTAATGGGAACAGCCCTGGCAGATCCAGCCTGCTCCAGAGAGGGTCCTTGTAAGCCCAAGGCTCCTGGTGCCTCTGCTCCCCATGTCTTCAGCAAGCAGGGGGGCTACCTGGACTCTGGCCCACCCCTGCTTCAGCTAGGAAGGAAATCAGGTCCCCATGTGCTGAGGGTCTGCCTGGGCTGGTCTTCCAGTAGTTTCTGGCTACTGGTGGTGGCTGGAGGGGAGATGTGTGGGTGGGGAAGGCTAGAGGAGCATGTTTGCTGAGGCACAGGGAAAAGGGGGCAGGTGGGCTGGTGAGGAAAGGCATGTTTCTGGTGGCTTATCCCAGCTGGGACAGCAGCCTGGTGAGGGATGAGATGTCCTGTGACTCCCAGGGGTGGGTGACAAGCAGCTCCAGAGCCCTCTGGGTCCCTCTTGTCTCTGCTCTGGATGCAGACACCCTTGTGGCTCTTCCACCATGCAGGCAGTGATGGCAGCTTCCCACAGGGGAGACCAGTTAAAAAGGAGAGACACGAGCCTTCTGTTTTTGTCCAAATCCCTGTTTTTGCTATCACATGCTGTTTTTCTTCCCAAACAGCCTTCCTGCTGCTTGGCCCCTTGTTGGTTGCCTCTGGCATCACCAAAACAAACTAGGTAGGTGTCTACCTGCAGTGACCTTCCCTCCTAAACACGCATTTGCAGGCTGCCAGGAGCACACACTGGAACAGCAGCAGCTCGGAGCCTTTTGTGCCTTGACCCTGGAAAGCCCCAGCTGCTCCTTCACCTGATGCTCACTGAGCTCATGATGCGAAAGGCACCAGGAGCTGCCCCTCTCCATCCATCTCCACCTTGAAAGGTGGTGGTTTCCCTGGGTGCACTGATCTGGCAGGGTAAGATGCTCATGCTCCATCTCCCCATCCCCAGCCAGGCTTGTGGTGCTTGTGGTGGAGATGACACCTGAACAGGGACCCAATTCCTCACACCTCCGTTTCTTTTCCTTCACACAAACCCTGAAGCCCCCCCAAGCTTTAATGGGGTGGGTGGGAATAAACAAGCAGAGGAAGATGCAATGACCCCATAACTCCAGCTCCTGGTGCTGTGGTTTCCCTCCCGGTCAGGCTTCACCAGGGGGTTTCTCTCCCCGTGGTGTGACCCATCTCCCTTGGAGCAAAGTAGAAAGATGTGACTTTGCTGGCACTGTCACTTATCACAGTGGCTGGGGAAATTAGCAGGGGCTTAAGCAGAAAGGAGAGACATTGGGCTTGTCCTGGTGGTGTGGATAAAGGTTGCGGAGATTTCCAGACTATTTCTAGCTTGGCATTAGTTTGTCCTGAGAAGGAAACTCAGCGGGAAACCAGTGCCTGGGATTCCCACCTTTGGATCCCAATGGGGCTGAGCGCAATGAATTCTGTCAAAATTTATGGGGTAGAGTACCTGGGGTCTCTCAAGCATTGGTGCTACAAATCCCCAGCTTATAAACAAAAGCTAATATTCTCCTTCCAGCTGTTAATTCCCGGAGCCAGGGTATAAATTAAGCTTTCAGCCTTGCCGTAATAATCACAAGGGTGGGACAAAACACATCGCCCTGTTGCAGTTTGCAGGGGTTACCTCCACAGGAGGTGCCGAGCTGGACCTGGTGCTTTTCCCAGGGGACAGTGATGGGATAAAGGGCCTCAATCAAGAACTGCCAGCTGGAAACATAACCAAACTCATGAAGGGGGCCGGGGAAGGGGGGGGGGAATGTTATTTTGCAGATGCGGAGAGACAGTGCTGCAAACAAATGAAGAGTAAAACGCAAATTAAAACCAATAAAAATTCCTTGGCAGTGTCCCCTTTAAGCATCATATATTTTTATTTTACTCTGGTTTTATTTGCTGGAAAAGGAAATGTAAAGGGAGAAACATTCAATTAAACCTGCCTGTCAGCTGGAGCCTCTGAGCTGTGTCGCTCTAGGGGCTGGAGGAGGGATGCTGCCGGAGGTCTCCTCTGCACCGGACCCATCAGGGTGGCTTTGAGCAGCTGGGACCATTGATATTGTCTCTTGTCTGTCTGCTGTCACAGCCATCTTGTAGCACATGACCGCGTTTGCAAGGAAATGTTAATCACCATAGTAACGAGGGCCCTATTTCTGGCAGGATCTGTCCCCCTGGCTGTGTGGCAGAGCAGGGCTGTCTCCTCCCTGGGCTCCACGAAACCAGGCTGGCTGTGGTGGCTCCTCGAGGATGTGTTTGTGTTTCCATCTTTTTCCCTTGTGTGCCACCATCCCCACCTTATCCATCACCTGCTGATTTCTCTCCATTACCTCCTCCTCTCCGGTGCAGTGCCCACAGAGGACACGTGAGGTATGTGGACCAGTGCTAGAATGACCCAAGTCCTGCAGTGAGGAGGCCCCATCATCAGTTGCCCCATGAAAGAGGGGACTTTTGGGGCAGCAACTGCCTCTTTAGCAGCATCTGGGAGGCTCTGGTGTATGCACTCGGCTAACACAAGAGGGAGATGGTCACAGGCTGGTTTCTGCTCGGACCACAAGCTTTTCCTTCAGGAAGGTGGGATGTTGGAGTTTCCATGAGTGTTATTGGTCTACAAAGATGTGCACCAGTTTCTAGTTGGCGGAAATGAAGGGTGACTGTCAACTGTGAAGCCCAGCACATGCTCACTGTCGGGCTTCTTAAACATCTAAATGTGAGAGCTGGAAATGTCACTGCAAACCTTCAAACTGTCAGACCAAAAAGTCTGAATATTTCTGATCTTGTACCAATGGCACGTTTCAGTGGGTTTGGGCATTTTTTCATGAACCTAGCATCTGTGAGAAGAGCCATGGAGATGGTCCTGGAGATGATATTTTTCTCCCCATAGCAGGCAGGGCTTCTCTCAACACCCTTTCTCTCAACTGGGGTTGATTCCCACCAGAAACTGGTGATGCGGAGGATCCTGCTCATTGTTGTGCTGGTGGGACTCCAGCACTGACTCAAAGCAAACCAGCTGCTGGCTTTGTCCTGTTGAAGGCACAAGGCAGTGGAGAAGATGCTCACAGAAATGCTTGCACCTGTGGACACTTGGCTTTTTTTTCATGGCAAGGAAACCTCCCCTTGGTGGAAGCTGCTGGTTAGCAGTGGTTGTGACAGGAGTGGTTTGCACTGTGGACATCTGTCTCCTCATAACTAGACTGAGACCAATACCTTATTCTCTAGCAGGCATTCATCAGTCGCCAATGACTTTCTGTCTCTATTGACCCAGGGCTGGAGCTGAGCCAGTGACAAGGAGGTAAAAGGGTCTATTTAACCATGAGAAATACTCCCGAGTCATCTAGAGCCTCTTCAAGCTTCAAATACCGGGGAAACCAAGGATGTGCTGTGAGTGGGGAGGTGCTGGTGGGACTGCAGCCCACAGGAGGTTCACCGCTTGCTTAAACCAGTGGTGCTGGTGGAGGCGATGCCTATGAAATGTGGAAGAGCTGCTCTCTGGGCATGGGTAAATGCTGTGATGATGGCAACAATTTAGGAAGGTGTCTCTTGTACCCCTGCTCCTTCTTAGCTCCCCACCAGGCGGAGGGGGAAAAAATCCCAAGCAGCCGTGAGAAATGTAGCTGTAATAAATGCAGACCCCGGTGGGAAGGGTGTAATGCGCTGGAGAGAAGCAGTTCAGCAGGTGGCGGGTGCGTTACACAGCTGGGGATAATAAGAATAATATAAAAAGTGTCAGGGAGAGTGGCAGTTTGGCAGCCCGGGGTTAGGTGTGCCTCCTGCTGGGATCCTGCTGTCCACCGGCAGCTCAGCAGTGCTGCTGAGCCCTGGGAAAACTGTCAGCTGCTGACACGGCACAAATAGAGCCGTTTCCCTGAAAAAAACCAAAACCAACCTCTTATGTTTTCACTCGATGCGCTGGTGCTTGGTGAAACCCCTTGTACACGTGGGCACCTTGGGTCTGATGGGGGATGGAGAGAGGGAAATAGACATGGTAGAAAAGGGATAATATTTCTTAAAAAGACCAAATCCAGGAAAGAGATTGATTGGAGAAGGGAATGGGGGGGGGGGGAGGGGTGGGTCAGGAAAAAATGTTCTGGGTAAAGGAAGAAGAACCCCTGTCCCTGAGGCATGGGCTGACTTCAGCCCCTCCATCACCTCTTTGGTCTTCTCCAGCTGATGTTCCTCATCCCTCTCCGTTCCTACTTGCTCTCTCCAGCTGACCCAGCACCCATGGTCCCACCTCCCCACTTAATGGTCCCACCTCCCCACTTATGGTCCCACCTCCCCACTTATGGTCCCACCTCCCCACTTATGGTCCCACCTCCCCACTTATGGTCCCCTTTTTTTCCCCGCTCCTGAGCCCCAATTCTGGAGCTGTTTCTGCTCCCCACAGCCATGTTGGGACACATGCAATAGTGGGTCCCCTTCCCCATGCTGTATCTTTAAACAAATGGAAATTGCCCATCCTTACTGATTTTGCTTAATCCACATGCTGTTAGGGAGACACATCAAAGTTAATTCTTGCACAGATAATCATTATTTTTATTTTCTAGCTCACTAAAAGGGCCAGAAGCATCCCAGAAGACTCTCCTGCCTGAGGCAAGGTTGTCTGGACGGGTGTAGGAAGAGGCCCAAGAAATCAGGAGTTCTGCTGGAGGTGGATGGTCCCCATCCAACCCAGACCCTCTGGGGATTAACCACAGAGGAAAAACATAAGTTGGAGGAGGAAGAGTAAGGTAGGAGGACGAAAGGATGAGCTGGCTGGCAGTGATGTTGAAAGGAGGAGGGAGTGGGCTGGCTCTCAGTTGTGAGGACGGGGATGGATTTTTAGAGTAGCCTTGGGTAAATTTTTTTTTTTTCTTTTAATGTTGGAAACTGCTCCTTTGTTAAATGGAAAGTGCTTGTGGGGAAGGTCAGACTGGATAAATCTCCCCAGTTTGAAAGCAGGAGTTCAGAAATGCTCAGGAATGTCCAATTTCCATGATTTGTATGGAGACAAAATGAGGGAGAGTTGGTTCAAAAGACTTTTTGCCTGGGAAATGTGAGTTTGCAGTACAACATCTAAAGACAAAAAATGAAGCAAGCCCAAATGACTGAATCCACTTGGTTATTTCTGGTGTGATGGGTTTAACTCCCACCCTCTCCTCGTAGCCCTTCCTATGTCCTTGCAGCATGACCCCATGGGGACAAGAAGTCCTTCTGGGGGACAAAACCCTTTCCTACCAGCTCTAGCAAGAAAGTGGCTGAAAGTCAACCCAGAAGCCCAAGGTGGGGAGATTTGGGGGACTGGGAATTGAAACAGTTTATACGGGAGGGCATGTGGGGAGGGTCCTCCAACTTGCTTGTAGGTCCACAGCCTAGAGAAGCCCTCAAGGTCTCTGCCAAGATGACGAGCACTCGCCTCGGAGATAAAACCAGTGCTTTTACAGAGAAAGCCCCTCAGATGTCTGACGCATCCACCCAGATGCAACTGGTAAGGAGGGAGACTTCAGTGCAGGTTGCAGTGAGTTCCCAGAACCTTCTCCTGGTGGAAAGGTAAGTAGTTGCACGTGGTGTGCACAGGTCTGTGATCTGTTACGTCAGGTGGCTGAGTTGCAAGAAATGGTTAAAAGGCTGGGCAGCATCAGAGGAGCTGAGATGGAGACAGGTGGTTTCACAACCATGATCCTGTAGCGGTCACCACTGAGAATGAGGCACCCTGGATTCTGGTGACTCCCAAAAGCAGGACTAAATGGCGGGGGTCAAGAAGATGGGGTCAGACTCTTTTCAGTGGTGCCCAGTGACAGGACAAGGGGCAATGGGCACAAACTGGAACACGGGAAACTCCATCTCAACATGAGGAGGAACTTCTTTCCTGTGAGGGTGGCAGAGCCCTGGAACAGGCTGCCCAGAGAGTGTGTGGAGTGTCCCTGCCCATGGCAGGGGGGTTGGAACTTGATGATCTTTAAGGTCCCTTCCAACTGTAATCATTCTGTGATTCCTTCTCTGGAGATACTCAAAACCCTCCTGGATGAGTTCCTGTCCAACCTGCTCTGGGTGACCTTGCTTTGGCTCCAGAGGTCCCTTCCAACCCCTGCCAGTCTGTCATTCTGTGTTGGAACCTCAATGTGTCTTGCTCAAGTTGTGGTTTTGTGGGTGCTGTCACAGACGCCCTCCACCTGATTTTTCCAGTGTGGCTCCAGCCTTGGGGCACAGGGAGTGGGAGCCCTGTGGCAGCATCCTCTGGCAGGAGGGCTGGCTCTTACTCAGGGTAAGTAGATCAATCAGGGGAATCTTCTCTAAATAGTCTGTGCTGGAGCGACTTCTGAATGCCGTGTGGTTAATAGGGATTAATGAGAATTAAATAAGAATGGGAGAGACGCGCTGGGAGAACTAAACTGCCTTGGGAATAGGCATTAAGTGGGGGGAAGCGTTACCTGGGAAGTATCTGGGGAGATAGTCGCTGGTATGGGATGGCTGGAAACTGGGATCCTTTGGATGATGATTTTCACAAAGCCTCAGGGCAGGGAGATGCTGCAGCTGTACCCCCAAGATGTGGGGCAGGGTTTGGGGGCACCATCCAGAGTGTGGCAGGGGGGCTGCTCACAGCTCGCCAAGACTACTTACTTCTGGACCTCGCAGGCAGAGTACAGAGCATTTTGCAGCTAGTGATATACAAATTGAAAGTCACATACCTTTCCAGATCTGGGGGCTGATGGCTCACCAGGGGGCTTCGAGGGTGTGAAAGGCTCCTCAGTCTCGCTTATGACATGTTGGATCTGCGTTACCCAATGTGACAGTGAACTGGTGTGAAATAGAATCATAGAATGGTTTGGGTTGGAAGGGACCTGAAAGATCAAGTGATGATCCCTGCCCTGGGCAGGGACACCTCCCACCAGACCAGGTTGCTCAAAGCCCCATCCAACCTGGTCTTGAACACCTCCAGGGATTGAGTATCCACAGCTTCCCTGGTCAACCTGTTCCAGTGCCTCACCACCCTCACAGTAAAGAATTTCTTCCTGACATCTCATCTAAATATCCCCTTTTTCCCTTTAAAAATGTTACCTGGTTTATAATGGTCAGGAAAAGCTGAAGAGCTGGATGCTAATCTGTTTCCCTGGCAGATACTGCCCAGGACAGTGTGGAGGAGGGTGTCTGTGGCACTAGAAGCCCCCCACCAGCTGGTGCCAGGGGCTCTCCTGGCTCCTGATGACAGCAGCTCCTCTGGGGGATGGTCCAGCTGCTGGCCCAAGCACTGTGCAGGGTAATTACATGTCGTTAGTAGCTCTGGCTATTAGAAAGCTCAGAAGTGCTGTCATGTGTTGTGTTGGCGCATCCGTGTCTGGGTTGTGATGGAGTTGGGTACGAGGATGTGTGGTGAGTAGAGGAAGGTGATGGTGCAAGAGAGGAGCTACCTGCTGAAAACACCCAGCAAGAGCTCTGGGAGCAGGACAGGGGATGCAGGAGCAGGGCAGGGATAGGTGGCCGGCTTCCCCAAGCACCAGCCAGCTCAGTTCACCTTTGAATCTGGCTTTTGTGGGTTATTTTTTTTTTCATCTGGCGAGTCTCACCGGGGGAAGCTGTTGAGAGGCAAAGAAGCTGAATTGGATTTTTTGTGCCTGCATGAAGTAGGCTCTGGTTACACAGCCGGAGAGAATAGGATCCTAAATTGGATTTCGCTGCTCACTTGGAATGGGCTCCAGTCGTGTGGGATTATTGAGGATTTAAAGCTAACATATAGGAAATGATGATGAAACCATCCCCCAGCCAAAAATCTGGGGAGCTCCGTGTGCTGCTCCGTTAATAACTGCAGAGGAATCTTGCAATTAACATCCAAACTGAGGACAGAGCATCGCTGGCGTGGTAATGAAAAGTTTGCAGGATCGCAGCATGGCTTATTATCATCTCCTCTGTTTGCGAAACACAAAGGCACGTGTGCCAACACGGCCACCTCCTTCCTCTGCGCTGCCCCACGGGTTCCGCATCCCCTCCAAGCCGGGGTGACACTCACGGGAAAAGGCTCGAGGGGACAAAACAAATCCCCATGCACTGGGAGGGCTGGCACCCATCTGCAGATCTGCAAAAGCATCGTATTCTCCAGTAAAATCAATAATCAATGACGGATTTCCTTTTTTTTTTTTTTTTTTAAAGAATGAAATTGGGGATGCTTAATAGGATTTGCTTGGTGCTGAGATTTAGTTTCTCGGATTTGTTTCCCACTCCTCTGCCTCCCCCTCGTTCTGGCCCTGGAAATGTCAAGGCTAATTGCCAACATTATTTCTCCTCTTGTTCCAGCCTGGCTCACCTGAGTGCTGGCAAATTAGGTGGTTGTGTGTGAGCATCGTCACCTGGTGCTGATGTGGGCAGCCCCTACCCTGGGAGCTGGGTCAGGCAGGGAGAAACAGCTTCATTTTGGGGAGCAGGGCTCCTGCAAGCTGCTTAGCCGGAGGGCATGGATCTAAAAGGGCAACTGATTTTTGTGGAGGGATTAATCAAAGTGGAGCTGAAGTGGCGAGGGGTGGGGGGGATCAGAACCTGCCTGCAGCTGGGCAGGCTGGGTTTTAGGGGTACAGTGGGGTCTGAGGCTGCTTGGGTCCTCGCCAAGGGACCCTGCTCTGGGGAGGTCTGCAGCTGCACCCTGGCTGGTTTTGGGGGGGATCTTGGTGGGGATGGGGAGCAGGGCAGGGTGCCAGTAGATGACACTCCTGAATGCATGGCACAGCCTCTTGCTTAGCAGAAGCTGCTCTGAAATGGCTTCCCCGGCTCCTCCATGCAGCCACTCCAGGCTGGGGCTGGCCACTGTGGCCCAACATGGTCCCCAAGCTCACCCTCTGTCCTTTTTGCTGCCACCATCTCCTGCCTGCAGAGCCTGTGTCCCACATCTCTCACTCCTCCTCACCTGGGTGCTTTCCCAACCTCTGTTTTACTCTCCTGTTGTGTCCAGGCTGGAACAACTTGGGGCCAAAGGTGGGGTCTGCCCAGGGACCCCAGCCCGAGGTGTTGGTGCCCAGGTGGGAAATGCGAGTGTCGGCCAGGGCAGGCAGGAGGGCTGGGAGCAGAAGCGTGCGGAGGCTGTTTATTTTATGTCCCTTGGGTGGTAGGCTCTCACCTCTGCCTCGAATTACAAGTCATGTCACATCTTGGGAGGCTTGAAATTGTGTTTCTCAGCAATGTTCCCAAAGAGATTAGAAGCACTGAAATGGCTGAAATACCCTCTGAGCTTGGAGCGGAACAAGGCACTGAACACAGCAGAGTGGGATGGGGAAAGAGCTTGCGGCATCCTCACCGGGGAGGGCTGGGGGCAGCTCATCCCTTGCCCCCTCCCTGGCTTGGGGTTGTTTTTCCAATGCCCATTCATACTGGTGCAAATAGGATGTGGGAAGAGCCAGGGTGGCCACTTTCCCTCCGATATGGGGTGGAGAGACCCAAGCAACGGGACTGTCCCAAGCAGCACAAGGTGTCTTGACAGGGACACCTAAGTGCTCCCCAATGGACCAGGGTGTTGCTCTCGTAATTTACAGATGGAAAGCAAGGACCTGTTATTTAAGAAGATTAAGAAGGGCCAAATAGCCAGGCAGAAGCTGACCCCAAGTGTGGAAGGGATTGATTTCCAGGGCTGATCTAGAGGAGGTAGAGATTCAAAACTTCTGAAGCTTGGCTGCTCTATTTTCAGCTGGCATATTGCTAACAGCAGCCAAAATTGCCCAGCTCCAATTCTTTGCAGTCTCTTTTTGCTGCTGGAGCCCCCGCGACGGGATGTAGCTGCAGAGAACCACATAGGCTGCGGGGCTGCATCCTGGTCCTTGCAGTCCCCCTCCTGTTCCTGGGACTGTGCAGAGCTGTCTGAGATGTCACCAAAGTTGATTGGTCCCCAGGTGCTGCTTGGAGGGCTTGGCTGACAGAGTGATTGGTGATCAGCCAGCTGAACAGACACATCATCCTGCAATTAGAGACCTCCTGGTAAGAGAGAGACTCAACCCAGGCAAAGACCGAGCTGGTTACAAATATTGAAGGAGCCATTAAAGATGCAAAATCATTATCTCCCAAGCAATCCAGCGACGCTCATGAGGACATTAATGCCAGAGCAGCACATAGGAATGATGAATATAGATGTAGGTATGAATCTTGGGTTGTGGAGTGGACAGAAAGAGGAGCTGGATGACAAACACATCCACAAACCTGGCCATCGTCCCAATTACAGCCTGGAAAGAAATGCAGGGTGCAAGGAATAGGAATGGACGAAAGGGGCATCAATGAAGTGGGGTGCACTCTGGCCTGCCCCAAGGAATGGTGGCCTTGGGTCCCAAAAAGCCAGAGCTGCTGGGATGGAAGGAGGAGCTGGGATGGAAGGAAGAGCTCATGCGGTTGGGTCTGTTTGGGGAAGAGTTGCCTCCTGCTGGGATTCACCGCTCCGGTCTCTGCTGGCTAATTACGTTGCCATGTTCTTCATGACTTTTGAGACTCAGCAAAAGCCTTGGCGAGGGTTGCTTCGGAGGTCAACAAAAGTAATTGAATTGAATTTCCAGCGAGAGTATTTACGTGGCTATTTTCAGAGTGTGCTTTTTTCCATACGTCTGGAAAAATGCAAACTGAAAGGGCTCCCACAGCCTGGTGGGACCTGCTGCTCTGGTCCTGGCCGCAGCCATGCTGGTGGAGAAGATGGTCCTTCCACCAGGCATGGTCACATCTGTGGTGGAAGAGGCACAGGGCAGCGGGATGCTGCTTCAGAGCCCTGCTGGCTTGGGGTATTTAAATCCTCCTGCCCTGGTGAGAGAGAACCAGTTTCTATCCAGCTGTGCAGCTTTATCTCTGCAATAACAATGTGCTTAGTGTGCAGGGTGAAATTAATACAGAGCCAAATTTACCTTGGGAATACTTGAGCAAGTTTTTAAATGAATATTCATTGGAATTTTCATGCTCTTATGTCTTGCTTGGCCCATCATGGCTCTAACCGGGCAGCTGGGTCAGCTCTTTCCGGGGCATCACTCGCCATGTCAGAAATGCTGGAAATGTCCCAAAAGAAAATATCCACCTCCTATTTTCTCTGCAGCCTGCGAAGCTGTGGACGTGATGCAAATCCTGCCGTTGATATCCGTGCTGTGGCGTGGGGCGGTGAGAGGAGAGGGGCTCTGCCTGGGGTACAGTCCCTGCCTCCCATCCCAAAGGTGCAGAGGGGTGCAGGAGGGAGGTGGGGGTCCACAGCCCCAAAACGGGAAGGTGTCTGGCAGCCAGGAGCCAGGTCAGAGCTGCAGAACACGGCTGGACTCAGCAATTGTAATAAAAATCTGTGAGCTGACCTGTGGCCAACTCTATAGAGAGCTCTCAATGCTACAACTAAATGAGCTGGTGGCAGATTCAGGCAAGACTAAAATTAAACCAGGTCAGGTACAGGCAGTATCGCGGAGCTGGGAGCCAGGGTTTCAAAGCAGGCTCTCTGCGAGAGAAGGAGAGCAGAGGAAAAAAAAAACAAAAAAACCTTCCTGCCTATGCAAAGGACATTTCCAGAGCTCCAATCCTTTGATTATAACAGATCTTAAGAGAAACTGTGCTGCTCCTTGAAGATGGGGGGGGGGGAAAACCCTCACCATAACTGCTCTAACCTGATGGAAACCGAGCCACTAATCAGCAGAGAATAATGATCAATTTATTGGATGTGATACATTTAATGATGAAATACCAACTGTCTTTCCTAATTCCCGTGACTAATGGAGAAGGACATAGTAAAAAGTAACAGCATACACTGGTGCAGTGGCTGCTGGAAGAAATACTGAGGTGGGTCAGCAGGTATTTATGCCAGGGCAAATGGACAAGGAGCGAAAGATGAAGGGGTGTCAGAGCTAGGCAGCAAGCGGCTGATGGCAGCTCCAGGAGGGGATGGGGCTTGTAGGCTGTATTTTGGGAGTGGGGGAGAAAAATACACCCATGGAGACAACTTCCCTTTCTCAAGCCTCTCTAAGGCTGCAGAGATCCATGCCGGTGTGCTGTGCATGTGTGGGTACTAAAACAAAGGCACCCCACTCTCAGGTGCCACCCCGGCACATCCATGTCCCCTTGCAGTGGTCCTGCTCCCACAGCCAGTCCTGCTGTTCCAGCTCCAAGGGCTCTTCTAAACAAGCCAAGAAAAATTAAGACTGGAGAATTATTTTATTTATTTAATTTTTTTCCCCTTTACTGCTGACAAGGGCAATCTATAAAGTGGTGAGGGAAAGGAAACGAGGCTCATCCGGATTAACCAGCCATGGGAGCATCAGGCTGGGACCGGTGCTGTTGGAGAGGAGCTTTGGCTGCTGGTGCAGAGGCTGCAGCAGCCTGGGATGCTGGCAGAGGGACCCTGCTGGTGTCCCCTCCCTTGGTGACCTCCATCCCTTGGTCCTGGCTGTGCTTCCTGACCCTGTCTTGGTCTCATCACTCTCCTGGATGATCGTATGGCACATCTGCCAGCTTGCTGGGAGTGGCTTTGGAGGAACTGGGATGTTCAAGGACTGGAGAAGGCTTTGCTGAGCAAAGACCCTGTCTCTGAATGAATCAGGGGGGGCATTGCCCCAGCAGAGTTACTGCTCCAAGGGACAAGAGCCCATCAGGACACACAACCCTTTCAATGAACCTGATACTCAGATGGGGTTGTGGGAAGAGCTGAGGGAGCCTGTGAGTCACCAACAAGCATCCCAGGATGAGGGGCCATACGGGGCTTGTCTCCCACTGTTCCCGTGGGAAGGAGGCATGGGTTTAAGCCACCAACCAGGAGAGGGATGACAACTTGTCTGTGCTCCCAGAGCCACATGTGCCTCCGCCGGTGCAATAGCAGAGCCCATAGCTAGATGCCACTCAGTGCTAAGGCGTCATTATTTTTTACGAACTAAGAGAACATTCCCTAATGCGCCTCGGAACATTATCGTAAATAATTAAATCTGAACTGCAGTTGTCACAGTAAATGAACAAAAGATTGTTCCGCTTCCCATGTGCAAAGTACAAATCACAGACTTTTAGTCTCCCTGAATTTTTACTGCCAATTTAAGGAAAGCAGCAAAGAAAGAACCGATATAAAGTCTCCAGGTTGGGAGCAGTTCTAAAACCCCTCCTAAAAACCTCAGTCTTTGGGACAGATTGAGTCGTTTTCTCTCTCTTCAAGGTCTGAACCCTGCTTCAGAAGCAGGACTGCAGCATCTGATGGCTCAGATGCTAAACACCTGTGGGCACAAAGGTTTTGGGTCTGAACATCCACCTTTCCCCCTGTGGGATCGAGGACCACTTGAAAGCAGGTCAGAATTAGCGAGCTCACAGGGCACATGCTGAGCTCCAAGTATTTGCCAAATGCAAGGACAAGCCACAGGCCATCTCACTGGCCAAATTCTGGGAAAATCCAAAAGGATTTGCAAGTCCTGCATTTGTTTTAAAGCTCCAATCCATGGGTGCTTAAGTCTAAAGAATGTCATGTGGCACAATTAGGGGTTTATTTATGCAGCTAGGGTTTCATTTAGCTCTTGGTCTGTCACACAGGAGCATCTTGCTCTGCTCCTAAAGCAGCTGTTGGAGCCAAGCAGACAAATGATGTCCCTGAAGGGTGGGAGCCAATGGCCAGGAATGGCCAGGACTTCAGAGAGCAAAACACAGCCTGTGTCTAGGGAAGATGTGGGTCCCGTATATCACAGGGAGCCCTGCGGCCACCTGGGCTGAGCTTTGGAGAGCATCTCCTGCTCCTTTGGTTGCCTTGATTTAAGGCTGTCGATGTCGAGGACACAGTGATTTGATGGCAGATCTTGATGGCTGTGATGCATGTCTGAGGTTCACATCTCACCTCCCTAAATCTTCCCGCGTGGGTCTTAATTCAGTGCAAAGTGGGGACGTGTCACTCTGCCTCCCGCTGTGTAAATGAGCTCTGCCCTTCAGCTTCCTCCTGGTGGAGGGGGAGGAAGGCTGCTTCTTGCCCAGGGCTCAGTGTTCGTGCAGCTGAAGGTGGGACCTTCCATTGCGGAGGGGATAAGAGCCTGCAAGCATCAGCGGGGCTGGGCCCTGGTTTTGATCAGACCCCCTAAACACGCCACTGCCCTCCAGCAAGGGAGAGCGAGCGACAGAATAATCACCTTCCTCCACTCCATCCCAGGTTTATGATGCAAAACGTTTTAAAAGGGAGAATAATTAAGTGCTGCTCATAAAAAGAGTCGGTCGGCACGGCTGCCGGGCTCCTCCGTCTCCAGGAACCGGGCTGTGCGATGGAGGGGGGACAAGAGCTGAGACCTCATCCTGTGATGGGCGCAGGGCTCATCCCGCGGGGAGGGGAAATAAACAACCCAGTTTGCTCTGACAAGCAAGACAGAGACTTTTCATTTGCTGAATAGGTCCCCACGGCTGAATCCGTTTGCAGACTGTCCGGTATGGGGGGTGTTTCTCTTGGCGAGATCCAGCCGCGGTAAATAATCCAGAATTTGTGCTTGATGGATGTTCGCTCCCCGCCAGCCTGTCTCCTGAGAGTTATATAATTCCCTTTCCCGCAGCTCGGCTCTAAATTCAGCATGATTCATGGCAGGTCCCTCTGCCAAAGGCTTTTACAGCCCTGCCACCCCCTGGTGGGCAAGGACGGGGCAGAGGGTACAGGGTGGCCTGCACCGGGCGGGTGGATGCCGCTTGCTGGAGCATGGGGTCTCCGAGGGTAAAAGCTCTTTGTGTGGGGATGGAGTGGGATTTGATTTTTGGAGGGAGCCATCCCTTATTCCTCTGCATCATCTCCTGCTTGGCCATTAACCCAGCGGAGGCGGTGGGACCCTGGACACAGGGTGATTCGGAGGGTGGGGGGCACTCCCCCGGGCATCCTGCTCTGGCACTGCTGGGGGGGATGCTGTGGTACCCCAGGTGTTGGGGAATAAAGCAGCAACTCTGCAAATGGCCTTAAGTCTTGGCCAGAGCTAAGGGATGGGGCTGTCCCACCCCTGATACCTGCCGAAGTATGGATCCTGTACACCATGGGGGTGCTGCCCAGGGGACACTGGTGGCATCTCCACTTGCAATGGCACTGGGGGTGGGGGAAGGATGCTGGGTCAGGTCCCAGCAAAGGGACTTCTGTTAGTGCCATTTGCCGGGCTGGTCCCCTTCCCCTCCCAGCCTTGCCCACGAGCTCCCGTCCCAATTTGTTTGGCGCTCAGGGGTGATACCCTATCTGCAATATCAATACGCATGTAATGGAGTATATAGGTATCTCCCCTCCTTAAACCAGATAGACCCCTGTGGTGGAGGCAGCTGATAAATCCCCCAGGCACTTACAAAGGCAGAGGAAAGGCAGGAAAATTTAATTAATTCTTATCATCTCTGACAGAGGCAGCGAGCGGCAGGCAGGGAGAGGGATCCTCTTGGCCTCTTTTCTCCTCTGAGGAGCAGGAGGGGAGGCTGCAGCCCCCCTCCTGGACTCAGGGCTCCGGGGCCACATCCTGGTGACACCCAGCAGGGCTGGGGCTCGTGCTGGAGCACAGGAGTCTGATGGGAGGAGAGGAAAGAGAAACCCGCCAGCCTGCTGCTCGTGGGCATGATCCATCAAAATCCAGGCACCTAAACGCGTCAAAACACTGGGACTGTATAAATATCTATTTCCAGGTACTGGAAGTATGTCTGAGTAAAACAAACCAGGCTCGACTGCTCGTCCCGGACAATAAACACCTGTGAATTGTGAGGTTTCTATGACGTGCTGCTGGAGCGCGCCCACTTCTGCTTGGAAAAAATATTGTGGAGCTCGACTGGTGGTGTTTATCTCTGGGGATTGGCTCTGTAGCTGGGAAGGCAAAGCAGGGCTGGACGCCGTGGTGAGGGGCAGATGGGATGCAAAGAGAGTGGAGCAGGGCACTGATGGTGCTGGAGAAAGGCAGGAGACGAGATCATGGATCTGCCTGTGGGATGGAGACCTGCTGGAGTGTCCTGCTGCAGGTGTCTTTGGCAGCTGGTCCAGAAGCTTTGAAGTACCCCGGAGCGGGATTTTGAGCAGTGGGAGTTATGGGTGAGACTGGTGGCATGCTGCAAGGGGAGAGCTGCTCCCAGCGCCTCAGGTTGCCACCAGCTGCTGACCTGCCCCAGATGTGCTGGGCATGGGAACCTCTGAAAGCTGACGTTTCTGGAGGGGCTGCGGTGTAGCTCCCAGACCCTGGGACTCCGTTTGAGGGACTTGGCAGAAGCCTGAGCCCCCTCAGATCCCTCTCCATGAAGTCCTGCCTGTCATCTCCACTCAGATGGGGATGGAGTCCCACCTGGTAGATGGGGTGGGCTCAGGCAGCCGAGGATGTGGTGCTGGGAGTGGTAACATCTCCCCCGAGACCTGCATTCCTGTGCCAGCAGAGGGGAGATGTATTGTGATGTAGCAGATGAGGGTGGCTTAGTGTCCCCTGAATGAAAATGTCCCCATCCCGGGAGCAGGACTGTACTCACGTGCCCCACCGCTTGCCGAGCACCCGAGGCTCGGCGCAGGGACGGAACACCGGCACAATAACCAACATGGCAAGGTCCGATGTGGTGGCCAGGGCCACCTGGATGTCTCCCCCCCCAAAGGTAGCTGTCCCCTTGTCAAGATGGGCCAAGGTTCCCAGTGTGGTCCTCCCCCCTCCCATCCGCAGGCAGGAGAGGATGGTCCCTGCCTTGCACAGTGTGTTCAAACTCCATCCAACTTCACCAGCACTGATCAATTACTCAATTTTTAATGTTCCTGTCCTCCTGAGAAGCTTCATTTTCTTTTTTTCTTCTCCTTTTCTCCCTATCGCTGGCCATCGCGTTTTCATCTTAATCTGCCAATAGTTCATTTTCATTTGACATATTAATCTATGCTTCTTTCTGTAAAGATAACTCATCCCTGCTCGATGGCAGGAGTGCATAACCAGCGCCATGCCAGGAATATTTTACTGGCTTTGAAAAGAGGGTGGAATAACAAGTAACCAGGTCTGAGCTGGTGTCGCCCATCCGTTTTAAGAAGCCTCTGCGGGTCCCTGGCAGACACCCACTGGGCGATACTGGTGTGAGAGCTTTGCTCCAGATGGCAGATGGGTGAGGTTTTGGAGCAGGAGCTGGGGGGGGGGATCATGATGTCAAGGTGGATGGGGCTAGATGCTGGGACCCCCCCCCATCCCAATCCTTACACACATGTTGGCACTGGAATTAATTGGCACTGGATTAATTTATTTGCTGCTGTTTATCAGGTTTGCGGCTGGCTGGTGTTTTTAGTGCTGTTTGTATAAGGAACGGCATCAGTGTACAACAGCAATTATTTCTGTATAAATAAGAGCGTGGATGCTGCTGGTTGCCTCCGATGGGCTCTGGGGTGGGAACTGAGCTAATGCCACTACCCTGTCCCTGGAGGTGGCGGTGGGGACATGGGAGGTTCCACACCGGGTGGCAAATGTCACCAAAAGAAAGATTTGACAGCAAAAGCTGCCTGGCTTCCCCTGCACCCCTCTGCTCCCTCCATCGAAAATGCACAGCTCCAGGGATGCTCCTGGTGCTGTTCCCTTAAACACATAAAAGGGCTCCATCTGGTTTTAATTATTCAAATGAACTGACAGGGTAATCAATATAAATGGTTAAACGTGGCCAGGATTAGTGTCGGCTCTGCTGCAGCACCGGGTAAAAGCTCTCAAGATGGGGGATTAGCTGCTGCCCCAACACTATGGGGGAGCGGGGTGCCGGGGGTTCCCCTTGCCCATGGGGTCGGGATGGCACCACAGCCTGGGCTGGGGGTCACGGGGGGAGCGTGTGTCCGAGGCCATCCGGCAGATGCAGGATTTAAAACAATAACCTGCGGTATTTTTGGCTCTGGCTGCTTTTTTATTGCTAATATACAGCTAATTGTGCTCTGCTGTGTGGTAATACTAATAAAGCAAGATTTAGAAAGCAGGAGGCTTAAGAGACTAAATCAAGGGCACGGCACAGCCTGGGCAATCTGCATCGCAATTACCTACAGCTCCCCAGCACTGAGGAAGGATGAGGGACTCGGGCACAGGGTCCCCACCTCACACCCAGCTCCTGGGGCAGAGGGGTTTTGTGGGAACCCCGATACCTCCCTGTTGCTGGAGGACCTGTGTCCCTGTGCCTTTCCCGGCAGCAAAGTTTCTCCTGACCCGTTTCACCTCTTGGGGGCTGCTGCCGTGCTGGTTTTTTTGCTGTGTTGCCATGGTAATCCTTGGTCCTGCCTGCATCCTTGGTCCTGCCTGCATCCGTCCCTGGTCCTGCAGCGGGTGAGTGCCACCAGCCTCCTCCCTCGGGGGACAGCCGAAGGGGGTTTGATGGGTTTGCTTGGGCCACAGCGCCCATCTTCCAAAAGCTTGTTAAACATTATTAAAAGACAAAAAGAAAGAGGGAGGGAGGTGGGCAGCCCTTGGGTGGTTCAATCTCTCTCTGCTGGTCCCTTATGGAAACTGCCGGTGGCCGTGCCCCTCGGTGTGCCTCAGCGGAGGTGCGCTTCATCAAACCAGCATCCACCTCGGAGCCAGGTCACGCAGAGACAACCACCCTAATGAGAAGAGCTGAAATTGCTGCACCGTCAGCCAGCCATGGGCTTTCTAGGCTTTTCTAGCCCCCAGCGATGGGAGAGCCAAGGCGAGGCCGTTCCCTCTCCTCCCAAACCCTCATTTTCATCTCGCGTTATGGCACAGAAATGTTTGACTTTACAGCCTCAGTTTATATTGCCGGGAAGTAAGTTAACCGCGCTCTCTAAGTGTTGAAGCTGCATTTCTTTTTGATGATTTCAAAGATTTATTAAGTTCTCCCAGGGAGAAGGAGGGAGGGGGGAAAAAAAAAAAAAAAGAAAAAGCCAAACACCACACACCATGCCAGCAAATAAGATTCAGTGGTAGGCCCAGCAAATAAACCCAAAATATATGTGCAGTGTTTAGAGATTTTGCTGGAGCGTTGGCTTTCGGCTGGTTCCTATCTACAAATGTGCCTTGGTGTTACCTCGGCTACAGGAGCTTTGCTGCCCCGAGGTGCTGCTCTGTGAACTGCTGCTTTTAATGCGTCTCCCTCCCTCCCCCCCGCCTTTATTTTGGGGTTGGGGTACAGGAGCCGAGTAGGGGATAATTAAAGGTTCGCTAATAGCTGATGCGCTGGAAAGTGTTCATCCAAACCACTTTGCTGATACTAAAACATAGTAAGTGCTCTCTGAGCAGAAATCTGGAGCGGTTCCTGGGCAGTTCGTGAACATGAGACATGGGTCCAGTTCACCGGGCGAGTTGGTTGCCATTAATTAATGGGCTGGATCTAATAATTCACTCCCAAATCCAGTCGCTGGGGGATGAGGTCACAGCTGGCAGAGAAGTACCAGCAGGATGCAGAGTTTTCTGCAAAGTAAATTAGCAGCATTTAATTTCACAAGAGTCCAGAAAAAAAAAAAAAGAGTCTTTTTCCAAAAAATGTGTTAAGAGTGATGGAGGCCTGGAAACCGGCCGGGGCTGGAGCCAGGAGAGGCACGGGCAGCTGTGAGGTGGGTGACAGACCCTATATCCCAGGACTTGGGTTCTTCCTCTTTCTATTTGGCACTCGGTGGAAAAATAAGTGGTGCAATCTGCTGGGGTGGTGCCGGCATCGCTGCTGATGCCTGAGCGCTGGCCAGGTCAGCAGAGACCATCCCCAGCCTCTTAGCCTCTCGTTATCTTCCCATGATGCTGCCTTAACGAGTCTCTCATTGTGTCACCTTCGGTGAAGTGCCTTGAAAACTCCCATCTGCCAAGGAGCAGGCGATTGCCAAGGAAATGGATAATCTTGTTTTACTGTGAATGCTCCTGCTATTAAAATAAAAAAATAAAAAAGAGGCAGGGGGAATGCTAAGAAACTGCAACGTCAGCAGAATTTGGGCTGCATTGAACACGGGACGCTGTGTGCATCTTGGTGGTGTCAGCACCCCTGTGGCAAGGGCCAGGCAACCCCTTCCCTGCAAGGCTCCTCGGGGGCAGTTGTGCCATGTTAATGAGCATATGACTTCGAAGGGAAGATATTTAGCTGTAAACGGGCTGTTTTTGCAACAGCAAAGGGGAAATCTTTGCTTGGGGAGGAGACCCCAGGGAAGGGCAGAGGTTAGAGCCGGGTCTTTTCACGTTGTTTTTTAATTTCACCTTTCGGAAAGCTTTAGCTCATGGAGTTTAGACGGGGCTTTGAGCAACCTGGTCTGGTGGGAGGTGTCCCTGCCCAGGGCAGGGGGGTTGGAAATAGATGATCTTTAAGGTCCCTTCCAACCCAAACCATTCTATGATTTACGTATCTCAGTTTTAACCTGTAGAGTCCCAGTTTCCCCAGCACAGTGTATAAAAATAACACTCTTTTACTGCTGGCACTTCTTTTCAGCCCCTTTCTGAGATGACCGAGTGGAAGATACTTGCTGCAAGCGTGGGGTGCTGGGGGTCCCCGAGAGGAGACAGGGATGCAGGCTGAGCCCCGCGCAGGTGTAAGCGCCATCAAAGCCACTCTCTTGTCCCCAAAGCACACTAACGATGCTCGGCTGCCTTTTCCGAAAGGCTTGCCCGACACCATGCATTACTGGAAGATCCTCTGCTCCGAGTAATAACCTTGTCTTGCCGAGAGGAGCCGGCGGTGATGCCGATGAGTCATTAAAAATAGAGGCTGGACTTGTACCAAGCACCCGGCTCTTACTCTGCTTCTCCCCGTGCTTGGAAACCCACTGCCCCTTCTGCCCAGGGAAGCAGGAAAACACAGGAGGGATCCCATCTGGCTCGGATTTATTGTCACATGAGCCTCTGTCTTTGGTGAATGCTGAGGAAAAGCTTAAAGATGCTCAAGGGGAGTGGGAGAGGGGCTTAAGTGCTGTAAGAGGGAGAAAAACATCCCCGCGCTGTCCCTTATGGGTTTAAGGCATCTCAAGCGAGCTTTCCCTTTTTTATTTTTCTAATTGGTACCCACTTCTGGTGCTGGCAGAGCTGCTTAAGGGTGTGTTTCAGACAGGTGCCGAAGCTGGTTTCTGATTTTTGACCAAAAAAAGCACCATTTTCTCCCCATTTATTCTGCAGGGAAATTCCTTTTCCATCCCCGCAGGGGAACGACTCTTGAACACAAATTGGGGTTCTCGGGGGGGGTCACCCGGCTACAGGAATGCTCAGCGAGCGTGGCAGAGCCCGACGGGACCTGGTTGAATTTGAGGAGCCCGTCCTGGAGTGAAGCAGGCTGCTCTGCTCCATCAACCCCACTGCTCAGGGAGCTGAGCCACACGCCGATGGAGAGAGCAATCCCCAGGGGAAGCCGGTCTAAATTACCGTCTCCCCAAACAGACGCGATTGGAAATAATTTCCCTAAGTGTGAGGTTATTACAGGTAGATTATGTATTGATTTTTGAAGGCTTTTCAGATGAGCGGAAACAGTCTCCTCTCATCGCAGAAAAGACTGAAGGGTTGAAGTGGGTTGGGTTTGTTGGGTTTTTTTCACTTTTCCTATTTTTAAAGAGGGGAAATGCACCAAAATAAAGCAGAGGTGAGGCATGGGAAGGAAGCGATGGGTCCAAGGTCTCCAAAAGAGCTCTAACTGTTGAATTACCCTCAAAGAAAGGGGAAAGGCAATGAATCGTCGCTCCCAAAGCCCCACAGGTGTTTTCCCCCCAGCCCTTGCTCCCTTTCCCCCTGAACCCAGCATCCCCAGGGTGGGCAGGGGGATGCTTGGCACGGGAAGCGCCTGAGATAAATCACTGTTAATCTCAGATGGCTGTACATGAAGGGTAATAGCTCTGCAGGTTGTTTGCTCACCTGTTTGATGAGCCGATGGAAAATAAAATAATATTCCTCCTCGCTGCTCCCATCCCTGCTCTGGTGGAGGCCAAGGCGCCGTGTTTGGGCGTGTGATGCTTCAGGGAGCAGCAGACGAATATCCCAGCATAATTATCCAATATGTACCAGTAATCCACCTGCCCCGGGAACTGGTTGTCCAGTTGTAGCTGCATTAAAAACTACCAATCCTTGCGTAATCAACTCATACTCAGATGGGACCTGGACTGTCTAGATGCCCCCACCAACACTGCTGGAAAGAGGGTTCCTAACATCTAACCCGGCCCTTTCTCTCCTCCCCACACTGGGGGCAGAGAAGAGGTTTTCTCTTCCACTTTGCAGCCGTCGTCTTCTGCATTTGCAGGCTCATTTTTCATAGAATCATAGAATGGTTAGAGTTGGAAGGGACCTTAAAGATCATCGAGTTCCAACCCCCCTGCCATAGGCAGGGACACCTCCACTAGAGCAGGTTGCTCAAAGCCCCATCCAGCCTGGCCTTAAACACTTCCAGGGATGGGGCATCCACAACTTCCCTGGGCAACCTGTTCCAGTGCTTCACCACCCTCACAGTAAAGAATTTCCTCCTAATATCTAATCTAAATCTCCCCTCTTCCAATTTAAAACCATTACCCCTTGTCCTGTCACTACACTTCCTGACAAAGAGTCCCTCTCTGGCTCTCCTGTAGGCTCCCTTCAGATATTGGAAGGCTGCTATAAGGTGTCCCCAGAGCCTTCTCCTCTCCAGGCTGAACAACCCCAGCTCTCTCAGCCTGTCTTCACAGGGGAGGTGCTCCAGCCCTCTGATCATCTTCGTGGCCCTCCGCTGGACCCATTCCAACAGGTCCATGTCCTTCCTGTGTTGATTTTTGCCCTTGTCCATTACTTCTCTGGGTTAAGCAACTCAAATTCACTCAACCTTTTGTATTCCCCAGATCTCCTGGATTGACTTCACTGAATTCTTGGGCCAGGGTACTTGGGCCGGGGGGAAGGAGCATCCTGTCTGAGCCCAGGCTCATCACTGCAGACAAGTATTCCTCCTCTGCCCTGATGCCTTTGGAAAGGTGCAGGGGATGTTTCCAGCAGTTTGGAGGGCTTTTTTTGCCTTTGCCTCCCTTCCAGTGCAGCCAACAGCCTTGTGCCAGCTGAGAAATCAGCTCTCAGCATCTTTATCTTTATCTAAGCCCGTCGGTTTGGCTTTTCCTGCACAAGCACCTTGCTGTTTCTCCCCCCCACGTATATATTTAGGCATTTTCCCATATCCAATTAATTCGGCCCCCACCACCAAAGCATCGCACCGCCTCGATCCGTCCTGCCTTTCATCCTCCTGCAATAAAGGCATCTCTTGTTAGCGGCTCGCTGCTGGGCCGTGTTTCTCCGTCAGGCTTGTGTAAAACACCCCCAGAACCTGTTAGATAGAGACGTTCATTACACTCTTCTGCAAACCTTGGAGCCAGTGAGTGGACGGGAAGAGATTCATTATGTTCTGCGGAGGTTCCCGAGCCTGAGACCCCCGGATGGGAGGCAGCCAGAGGGAAGGAGAGCTCAAGCCGATGCTATGATTAGTCGGGGAAAAAAAGTTGGGGCTGTAACCCCAGGAGCTGCCACGGAGCTCACCAGAGTGTTTTAGCATTGGCCTCTGTATTACCATAGTGCTGAGCAATGTGGCTGGGACAACCGCCGTGGGCTGCGTATCTGAGCTTGGCGACCGAAAGCAGGGCTGGAGGAATCTGCACTCTTTCACTTTTTTTTTTTTTCTCTTTCCTTTTTCCTATCACAAGCCCTTTGAGATACTGGAATTTTTTTCCACTGACAATGCGTTTTATTTCGGTCCTCTCCCCTCCTTTCCCTTCCCAGCCCCGGGATAATAAATCCAGCCTGGCTGGATGGTTCAGGCACATCCAGGCCTGGGGGTGTCTGACCAGTGGGGTCTCGCTCCCAGGGGCTCAGGGAGATGCAGCCCTTGCCCACCTCCACATCCCCTCACCAGTAGCACAGTGGCATTTACTGGGAAAAGCCCAACTGGGAGCCCCTTTCCCAGCAGGTATTTGTGAGCAGGTCATTGCCACCCTTTTCCTTTCCCGACTGATGAATGCTTTGCTGTTCCAAGTCAGCATTGGTGGGTCTGTCAGAAAAATTAATTTTTTAATTAAAAACATTTTTTTTTTTTTTTGGTGGTGCTTTAATGTCTGGGCCTGGAGTAATTATTAGTAGCTTCAGGGAGACTGTGGTTTAGAAAAATTGTTGGTGCTGCTGCAAAGGAATTTATCTGATTAACGTCAGCCTTCACACGTGGCTGCCGAAGAGCGGGGAGGAGGATGGACGAGGAGGGGAGTCCTGCTGCTCTCAAGCAGACTGATTAATCATGGAAAACAAGGCAAGGCTCTGCAGGTGCTGATTTTCCACCTCGGAGGTGGGCTGGGAGGGGAGGAGAAGCTGGGAGAGCAGTGCGGGTCTCCCTTGCCATCCCCTCCCCTGCATGCATGTCCCAGGATGTGGCTGGAGAGACTGAAGAGGTGAGGAGTGATGGTTTTGCCCCTTGCTGGAATAAGAAGGCGGAAAAACACCCAAAGAGAGAGTGAGCAGAGCCTTGGGTGATTCTCGTCCCCACGCACCCCTCCTGGGTGGGAGCGGAGGGGCTGCCACCGCCGCCGGGCTGGGGGATGCTCAGCGATACCCTTTGCAGCCACTCGCACGGGGGATTTAGGCTTGCACAGAGCCAAATCCCTCTCTCGGCAAAAGGTCAAAGGTTCCCTGAAGGAAGCAGCTTTTCTGCCCAGCTCTTCCCTCCCGATTTCTTATTAGAGGCTTATTCCTGTCCTGAAGTGTAAGGGTTTAGATTCCTCCCAAACCTCCTGGCTCCGGAGGGTGTTTTTTTGCTGTGCTGTTTTAATCCCTGTGGCCCCGGCTGCTCTGGATTTGGGCAAGCCTGGCTGCAGGACATTAACCAGGGTGCTGGAACGAGCTGAGCAGGGCGACATCATTGGCAAGCAGAGAAAGTGGCATGAAGACACACGTTTGCTCCTGCATCCCCCCCCGCCTCCCCTCCCGGTGATGGGGTCCCCAGGGATGCCCAGGGGATGGAGAGATGGAGCAGGAGGTACTGGGCTGCCCGGGGGCAGGAGGGGACCAACCGCTCAGGACCACCGTCCCCTTGCAGCCCCCGTTTACCCCATTTCATCGTTAACATCATCAGCTGCTTCTCTAATGGGTTCTGCAGGCTCCAGGCAAATCCTACCCTTTGTGCTCAATTAACAGGCTATACCTTGGAGAGTGGGAGGTAATATAAATATTTTCCATGTAGTAATAGGACTTTTTTTTTATTATTTCCTTTTTTTTTTTTTTTGCTGTGGTGCTGTCATTATAATATTGATTTGACATCCAGGTGTCAGGAACAGCTGGATGGCAGAAAAAGTGGCAACTTTAATTCATTTTGCAGGCAGGGAAGGGGAGGGGGGAGGGGGAAAGACTTTCCTCCAGGCTTTTTCCCCCCCACATTCCCTCTGCGATGCTCCATGTTCCACCCTGACAGGAACATTTATAAACTGCCACTGTGGGGAGTATTATTAACAGCTCGATTCCTTAAAGATGCAATTAATTATTCACCTGCTTCCAAATCAGTTTAAGCAGCTTCTAAGCTGCAGTGTAAATAAAACCTTCCCAACTCGCCTCTCCTCTTTCTCACGCGTACACACACACACACACACATATATCCCTGGTATTCATAAAGCTGAGCTATTTAAATTGAGCCAAACTAGCAGTTATTGTAAATTACTGCAGCTCCATTGGCTTCCTGGGCTCTCTGCTGAGTTATACCAGCCAGGATTTTAACTCATCCTTGTGGGGATGGCAACTGTCACTATTTTCTCATTTGCCGTATTTTTAGGCTATTTTTGCCTTGTTGCTAAATCCCTCCTGTTTTGTTGTGCCTCCCCCCTTGGCCCAATCTCCCTTTTACCTGTTCATTACCTAATAAATCATCCCCTAAATGATCCCCTCACTTAAGCATCACCTCACACGCCTTTGTGGAGGTCTTTTTCTTTTTCTTTTTTTTCCTCCTTTTTTTCCCCCTTTTGGAAAGATGTTGATTAGGTCTCAGCTGATGGCTGCTTTCAAAGGAGAAAATACTGACTGTGCTCCAGGGCTCTGCAAGGAAAAAGCTGTGCCAGCCCTGAGAGAGGCTGATTTGGGGACCCGGGGTGGGGGACAAGCTCCATCTTTGCTCTCCTCTGCCTTCCCTGCGTTTGGGTGGCCAAAGTGGGTTGAAATGGCTTTAGGGTCATGGTGTTGGGTCCCTTGTGGCCCTGATGAGTTTCATTTCTTGTGGTTAAGATTCTGGGCTGAAGTTCAGCTTTGGAAAATGGCAGATATTTGGGCAGTTTAATTGATTTAGGTTTGGAAAATGGCAGTTATTTGGGCAGAAAATGTTTTAGGAAGGGGTTTGGGCTTTTTTCTCTACTGGAAAGCTGAGAGCTGTGACAGATTTTAGTGTGAGAGGGCAGTGCTCCTGGAGCACCTTGCCATCACCTCCCCAGGGCTGAGGGGCAGCAGAGGGGCCATTGCCAGCACCCCTGCTGTGGCTCTGCCTGGCATGGGGAGGTGGGGACCCTCCTGCCCCCCACTTTTTCCCCTATGGCACAGCTCCCCACGCCTGAGTTGCTGGGGGCTAGAGGAACCGCTCACCACTGAAGCTATTCAGCATCTCGCCCTGCCAGCTCCCGTGGTCCTAACCAGGGAAAATCTGCAAACCCTGTGACAAGGGAGTGAGCGCAAACACCCAGAGGATGCTTGTCTCTGTAAGTAGACTCCAAAAAGCAAAAAAACCCAAAAAACAAACAAACACCAATATTAAAAGAAATAACTGAATTGATAAAAATCCCCTTTCTTGTTGCAGGGTCCATCTCCAGCGGGAACACAGCTGCTGCCTCGTGCGCTTCAAACAGGCCAGGCCAAATCTTTGCATAGATTAGTCACTAACAATGGAGTTAATAACGATAATGGCACAAATGTCCTGTGCCTGCGTGAGATACACTTAGAAAAATCTACTAGCACCAGGTAATCACCGCATTTCATACCGTCAAAGAGATCAATCATGTTGAGAGCCCATTCATCAATCAGCTGTGCTGGGGGCTTAGCAGGCGGGCAGGGAATGCAGACAGCTTGCAGCGCTCCAAAAAAGCTGCTCCTGCAGGAAAAAAGGGGGGTCCCCTGGGGTTGGAGTGGGGCTGGGAAGGTGGTGGGCTTGTCTGGGGAGGTGTCAAAGCCCCAGCAGGCTCTAAACCCGGCCAGGCGCCTGGCAAAGCCTCCGCTCCCCTCTCCTCTTGAGGATGCTCCCCTCTCCCCAACGGCTGGGGCTGACGGGGCTTCCTCTGATGGAGACAGATTGTTTGTTGCTGTTTCTCCATCTGGCTGGAATCACGTCTGTCTTCCCCCGTGTTATTTGTTGCCCAATTGCCACTTGTAACCCATCCTTTCTCCTTTGTTTTTCTACCAAAGAGCCGTCCTCTGCTGTGTGTCCCCAGAGCCACCCTCAGGGCCCAGTACCACACGTGGGATCCCAGACCACTGGTGCTGGAAATCCTGCCCCAGGGGACTTTTTGCTCTGAAAAACAGAACCTTGCTCCAAAGAGCATCCATAAACTGGCAGTCCTGGCCAGCAGTGAGCCAGCAGGCAGGGAACGGGCAGCCGTCCCACGGCAGCTCTGCTCCAGTGAGCAGCGGGAGGTGATGGAGAGCTTGTCCCCATCTGCAGTGACTCCCAGGAACGCGCCCTGCCCGAGCTGGCAGCCACAGGGGCCAAGCACAGCCTCGGAGAAGGGATAACAAGAGGTTGCCAGCAGTGTGTTGTGGGCAGCTTGGGGTCCGCAAATCCTGCTGAACAACTCTTTATGGCTTGTTTATAGAGTGCTGGTGCGCCAGCAAGGGGAGAGACCCCGGTCCTCCAGCCTCCCAGCTGCTTTCACCACCAAACCCCATGGGAGCCAGGCACCCAGTGAAGGGTGGTCCCGAGGTGGGCAGCCACCACCCTGCCTACCTCCTGCCTGTGTCAACCTCCCCGCTAACCAGAGGGCAAGCAGATTGGAGCTGGGAAAGGGCTCTGGGTGCTGCTGGCTCCGAGGGCAGGGCTGTTGCTCCTGGTCTATGTAAATCAGCCAGCTGAAGGCACGGGGAGATGGAGGGGATATAGCCCTGGAGGTCACTCCACTGGCCTCTCTGGCCAGTGCTGGATCACCCCTCTGCTGGCCCAGACCCACTGGGCTCTAGCCACTATGCTAGATGGGGATGCAGCCTGGGGACCTCACCAAGCAAGTGGATTTCAGGCAGAGGACCATACCCCTTATTCTGCGTCTCGCAGCCACATGCTGCAAACCTCCCAGTGAAAAGGGAGCAAGCCATCCAATCTTCTTTAGGAAGAATTACTTTACTGAGAGGGTGGTCAGGCACTGGAACAGCCTGCCCAGGGAGGTGGTGGAGTCGCCATCCCTGGAGGTATTTAAGAAACGTGTAGACGTGGCGCTTCAGGGCTTGCTCTAGTGCCTGAGATCGTTGGGGTTTGTGTCTGTTTGCGGGTGAGTGTGGTGTGTGGCTGTGGGTGTTTGTTTTGTGTGGGTTTTGTTTTGTTTTTTGGTGTTTGTTTTTTTGTTGGTGTTGGTTTTGTTTTGTTTTGTTTTGCTTTTTTTTGTGGTTGGACTCAATGATCTCAAAGGTCCCTTCCAACCAAGAAGATTCTGTGATTCTGTAATCTATCTCACCACTCTGCCAAGTAAGAGGAACTTGAAACAGCCCCACAAGCAATGGTGATTCCCCCCTGCCCACAGCCGAGATGGTGGCTCCAAGGGTTGGGCACTTGCTGGTGAGTTTTAACTTTGATATCTAGGTGGAGACCTCAGTTGTATGGCACTTTCATAATTCCCGAGGCAGATACTATTGCAGGGCACAGCCCATTGCCCCGGGCTCAGCAATGTGCTCTCCAGAGGTTGACCTGAACTTTCTCAAAGGCAGTGAGCCTTCCTTGCAGTGCCGTGGCCAGCATCCTCCACTTCCACAGCATCGTACCCAGCTCCCTCAGCCAAGGATGCTGCAGGTGTTGCCCAAGAGGTAATAACATCTTTGCCCACACAGCCACTCCAGGAAGGGATGAAGGGGTGGTAGCAGGGCAGAGTGGACCCTGGGAACCCCTCATCTGTCTCTCCCCTCTCTTCTCCTGGCCCCTTCCCTTCTTTCTCCCGGCACCAAGCCTCTCTTCCTCCCCTCTCTTCCTTTTCCCCACTTCTGGGAGGCTGCTTGATTGCCTGGCTCCCTTCATTAGCGTGATACCTCCTGCAAAATTGGTAAACAGTGGCGTATGAATGAGGTGTTGATTGCAATCAGCAGGGGAGAAGGGGGGCTGAGAGCGCTGGAGAGAGGTCGACGATGCTTCCCAATCACCCGGTGGTCTGGGGTGGCTGCTGGAGAGGATCCGCTCCCCAGCACGAGCTGTGTGGGGCGGCCACCCCGCGCAGCTCGTGCTGGGCAACGGATCCTCTCCAGCAGCCACTCGAGCATCCCTCTGGGATGCTCCCCTTTCCCCTCTTGGGAGAGCTGGATATGGTCTGGGAGAGCCCATCCTCGCTGCTGTGGCGGTGGGATGAGGAGGGGATGGATGCTGATGCCAGGGCGCACCCTGGGGCTCTCGAGAAACAAGAGCTTAAAGGGATAAGCGTGATCTAAAGCTCATCCTATTATTAATCTGGACAGGCTGCAAGGGAGCTGATCCCTTGCCTGTCTGGTGCCTCGGCACTACTGGAGGTGTTGTGGGGGGAGGCAGAGGACATGGGGCTGGTATCTGTCATTACAGAGGGGGATTTGCCTGATTTCTGGCTTGTTGCAGGGTTAAGTTGATCAGGGGGGATCTGATCAACGCCTACAAATACTTAAAGGGGGTGGGTGTCAGGAGGATGGGACCGGTCTTTTTTCAGTGGTGCCCAGTGACAGGACAAGAGGAAACGGGCACAAACTTGAATATAAGAAGTTCTATCTCAACATGAGGGGGAACTTCTCCATTTTGAGGATGGCAGAGCCCTGGAAGAGGCTGCCCAGAGAGGTGGTGGAGTCTCCTTCTCTGGAGACATTCAAACCCTGCCTGGACACGTTCCTGTGCAACCTGCTCTGGGTGGATGTGCTTTGGCAGGGGGGTTGGACTAGATGATCTCCAGAGGTCCCTTCCAACCCCATGTGATTCTGTGAGCGTCTGAAACCACCCTCCTCGGGCCAGCTCCCGTGCTGGGTTAATGCTGCCTGGCTTCACCAGCACCTCAAAGGTGTTGAATGTGTTAGAGGTAATGGCTTGCAGAGGCCAGGAAGAATTATGACCCCGATTTGGGGTGGAAGTGAGAAGATGCTGGTGGTCCTCCACCAGCTGCAGCATCACCGGTGGAATGGGGAGCATGGGGTCCCCTCCACAGTCCCCGGGAGGCAAAGTGAGGATGGACAGCATGATGCCCATCGCACAGCCCAACACCCTGCTGCGTGTGGCAGTGTCTGATTCATCCCGCTCCCAACCCTGGGCTGCTGCCAACACGCTCACCCAGAAGTGTCTGTCATTAAGCATCTATTTAGGCGTGCAGAAGGTGCCTCATTTTTCAAGGGTTCTGCCAACCCCCAGTGCCCTTGAAGTCAGTCGCTGCTGAAAGTACCTGATGCCTCCAAAAAAGGGTCATGCAAGACTTGCATCTGATGCCCAGCAGAAATAAGAGGGGAAAAAGCCAGCCTGTGTGATGGGATGGCCATGTCCCTATTAGCAAAGGGGGTATTATGGGGTATCAGAGCCCCCCTGGGTGTTTGGGAGAGATTCCTTGACCGCATGCCGAGGCATTGCTGGGAAAATCCCCAGAGGGATGGAGAAACCCCTCGGGGAAGCATCCCTGTTGCCACCCAGGCCAGGTCCCCGCTCCCCGTCCCCAGCCCTGCCGCTCCGCAAAGGTGGCCTTGGCTAGCAGCGCCAAACTTCTTGCAAAGCCTTGCCTAGAAAAGGCAGCTGAAATAGGATCCCAGAGGATTATTCCCTAGACGTCTTCAGCAGGAAACATGACCGCTGAGGATAAAGGCAGGGATAAGGGGAGGGCACCTGAAGATCGGGGCTCAGGCTCGGAGACGCATCCCTGCAGAAGGAGGCAAAACACCGGCAGCATTTTTTGCTGCCGCGCATCTGTTATTTGACCTTATAAAACTCTATTTGTGGAGGTGGTTGTTATTTTTCGTTAAATCTTTTAATCTAAAATCCCATTAGGCTCAGCAGCGTGTTCATTTGTGAGCAGAAGCAAAACAGTTCGGTATTTGCTCATTCCTGTATCTTCCTCACTTCAAACAGATGTAATAAAGTATTTTTTCTTTCCCACTTGTTTCCCTTTGTGGTTCAGCTTTTTTAGGAGCCTTCGAGGCAGTTCAGCCTGCTTTTCCCCCCCTCCCAGCACTGCCTTCCGCTTCTAGCTCTGCTGCTTTCTGGTCTGTTGGAATCAAATAAAATTCACATGATGTCCTCCGGAGCGGGGACTTTTCTTTGCCTGGCTCTCCTGCCCGGCTGTGCCAGTGGGTTTAAACCAGCCCCACCGTTTCTGGACCAAAACGTCTGGCCTTAGAATAAAACAGCATTAAAAGATACATCCAGGGGGTGTTTTTGCAAAGCCTTGAGTGTGAAGAGCAAAGCCTGCCTCCCCCATCTCTGCTGGGCACCAGCAGCCCGTGGTGGGGACAGCCTGGTCCCAGGGAGGCATCGTGGCAGCCCTTTGCAGTGTTTTTCTTCCCTCCCCGGTCTCCGCTGTCTTTATTTCAGGAATCGCTTAAAACCAGGCTTTAAATAATTCACCGGGAGCATACGGCTGCCCCCCCCAGCTGATTCGTCACAACTTTCCTTGACTTCAATAATTCACTTTCCCACTAGGAGCTGATGTGCTTTCCTTGTACATGGGTTTGCTGCCGAGCGCGCCCAGCTCCCGGACCAAAGCTCTTCGCCAGGAGGAGAAAAGGGGGATTTAAGGCCAGATGCCTTTAATTTAAGAAACGTTAACTTTCAAGGGGGGCATTGTTTCTTCCCCATAAAAATCTGAACAGATGTCCCTTGTTGCCAGCCTTGGTCCGAGGTCCCCCCAGCAGCAGCGGGTGGTGGTCCTGCAGCCCCCTCCTTGGCACAAGGCTTTTGAGCTGCAGCACCATCGAGCTCTGGTGGCTCAGCATCCACCCCCGGAGAGCATCCCAGACCCCCAGCCACCGGGGATGTGCCCCAGCCCCACTGCTCCTGCTGGCTGGGACCTGCATCCCACCTCAGCATCCCTTACAAGGCGCCTGGGCTTGTGTTTTCCCCCAGCAAATGAAATCAGCATGGGTTAATTAGCCAGCCGTGGCCAGTAACATCTAATAAGAGTGAGAATGAGAACGGCAACAAGCCGTGGGGATTTGGCAGCCTCTCCACTCAGGCCCTGCTTATCTGGGTAAATTAGGGTTTAATTTAAAGGAAGTACAAAGGCTCCTATTGCAGGGTATCGACAGGGCTGTGCCTGAGAATGTACAATACACATGGGGGGGGGAGAGGCTAAAATATGTAACGTACATGCTCCCTACAATGGTGTTTCTGCTGCGGGTCTGTTTTCTCGCAGCGGCAAGCCATGTGTAACAAGGAACCGCAGCCACGAATAACCAGCAAACTCCCGGGAGGAAAGCCGGGTACCCTGACGGAGCCCCGATCTTGCAAACACCGGGGCACGTGTCCCTACGCTGTGAGGTAGGTGACGGTGAAGATGCTCGGGTGCCCGCGTAAGAGCGTGGCTTGTGGAAAAGGGCTTTACGCTTACACTAAGTGCGGTGAATTTAATTCCCTCACAATGGCACTTCAACATTTCAAGGCGCTCCAGAAAAATCAGAGAGGGCCTGAAGCGAAATGCAGGCGAGTCAATTGAAGTTAACTTCCCCGGGCACGGGGCCAGGCCCCTCTTTAGAGGCTATTTTCCAGAATAGGCGGCGGATTGCCTGCGAAAATGTGCATTTTCGGTTGCTTTTGATTCGGCTGCCTGGAGCCAGCCTGAGCCCCAGTGTGCCCAAAGGCCCTGAAAAGCCTGTGTTTGCAGGAGGGGGGCGCTGCAAGGAGCCAGCCTTATTTTCCACCCTGGATCTCTTGGAGGAACTTTAAGCGTGCTATAGGGGCACTACCCTGCCCTCTTCCACCAGAGGAGGACTAGGGGGGGCAGGCTGGCTGGAGGAAGGTGGGGGATGCCTTGCAGCCCCCATGATGCAGGGTGTGTAAGTGGGCAAGGCAAAGCCCCCCCATACCTGTGACAGAGGGGTCCCCAAGGCTGAGGGAGCCATGAGGGGTGGCATGACCGGGAAGGGAGGCACCAGGAGAGCTTGGATTTAAGACCAGAGGGTCTGGGCAGGCTCACAATGGGTCAGGGCTGAGCTGAACTTGACTCTGGGGGGGGCTCAATGCTCTGTACCCTGGGACCAAGGAGGCAGAGCATCCCCTGGCTCTGCTCTCAGGGTTTCCCTTCCCTAAGGCTGTGCTTCCCACACTATAACAGGGGACAGGAGAGGTTTACGCAGCTTTTCTCCCTCTTTTCCCACTCCCCCCCTGCCCTCCCATCTGGTGCTGCAGCTCCTGATAGCTGCTGTTTGTCTAATAGCATTATAGCCTATGGGGGGAAGGAAACCACTGCTTTGGCATCAAGCAAAAGATGCCCTAAAACAACTAATTAGCCACCTGACTTGCTCCTCAACCTCCCGTGACACTCCAGTATTTTTCACGCCGTTTTGGCACCGCTAACGAGCAGAACTGTCTAGGCTGTGGCCGGCGGCTCCCCTAGTACTGGACCCGGGCTCCAGCCGTGAGCTTGCGTCCAGCATCCCGAGGGGATGCTCTACCTCTTTTCCAATGTTCATCCTTCTCTTTGTCGTCACTTTTTTATTCGCAGGCGCTTCTTCTGGCCTACTTGCATCCAGTTCATTTTCCTTTTCTTAAATAAAACCTGACTCCAGGCCTTATTTGGTAAACAGAGCTGGGAGAAGCTGGGCTCGCTCTTTCTTCTCCTGACAAGCCTTTCAGGTTGGGGGAGATGAGATGGAAAGAGAGACAGATGAATAGGATGCAAAAGTGGTGAAGAAAAAATAAACCTGAGATAAAGGGAGTGTGGGAGAGAAAGAAAAATGAGGCAGATTCGTGGCTGGGGTGGGGAAGCGGAGTGAAGGCAAGGGAGGCAGGGGGTGACACCTGCTAAACCCCAGCCACCCCAGCCCCTGTGTGTGAAGTGAGGGGAGCAAACTGGGAATGCGCTGGTATAGTATGGGCAGTGCTTAGCATCCCTCCCCAGCTCCTCCCGGCCGTGGCTGTGTGGGGATTTGGGGAGAGGGACCGGCTCTGGTGAAGAGGTGTCGCCTCCTCATCCTGGAGCTCCTCTCGCCTCTCCTCCCGTGTCCCACAACAAATTTTTGCCCGGGGTGTGGGTCGCCCCTGTGAGCAGCCAGGCACTTTAACCTGCCTCTCTCTCCAGCTGTCAAACGCTGTGAATGTCTGGGAGGCAGTTAATGCTGGGAAACAACAGAGGTGCTTTAAAGGCAGCCCGGAGCCAAACCCACCCCTGGTGGGGCTCATAAATAGCAGCTTTGTGTGTCTCCTCCGTCAGAAGGCAGTGCTAAAAGAGAACAAAAGCCAAAGACCTCATGGGGCAGCTTCAGCATCTCTGGTGCCTCCCTACCCCTTTCCAGGGCACATTTAGTAGCAATAAGGACTAAAACCCAATGAGGTGGGGGTGTGGAGGGGCTGGTAGCACAGGGGTCTTGGCTGGGCACAGAGAGGACGAGGTCGGGAGCCAGCACAAGAGGCTCCTGAAGGGCTCGGCGTGGAAATAATTGTTTTTCCTATTATTTCTCCATCTTCAGCTGGCTGAGTAGCGCTGAACATCTGCCTGAAGGCAAGTAACCTGGCCCAGCTCTTGAAACCATCGGCTTTACTGGCAGCAAATGAAGTCCTCGGTTCAGGAGAGAAAGTGAGGGCTAAAGCGCTAAAATGATCTGTGCTGGAACCGGGTGAGAGTAAATGCTGTGAAACAGGGCATGTGATGGGGGAAAACAGGTAATTGCTGGCACTGAGCAAACCCCGGGCATCGCTGGGGAAATTTCTCCCCTGTATCAACGGTCCCACCAGCCCTGAAATCAAAGGACCCCTGGGGTGGCAGGACCCACATGAAGGGAAGGTGGAAGCACCATCCGGAGTCAAGCATTGGTGGCACAGCTCTGCCCTGGTTGTGATTTTTTTTTTTTTTTTTTTTTTTTCTTAATAAGCCGAATTCTCAGCTGGACCACAGCAGAAAAATCAATAGGGGGACTTGAAAAAGCAGTTAAAATACATGGAACTAAATTGGCCACCCCGCAGGCAGCCGTGCGGCTTCTCCGGTGTTGTGATGTGCAGCCGCACCAAAAAGGAGGGGAAAAATATGAGGATTTCAAAAATCCTTTGAAATAATCACCTAAGACTATTGAAGTTTCCTAAAATACTAGGGGAAGATCCAGAAGTGCTTTTTGAAAAGTTGGTGGTAGAGGTTGGAGGAGCGAGGGAAGCCATCTTCCCACTGCTGAAGGCATCTGGGGAGGGTTGGGGTGTTTTTTTTCCCTTCCCCAGTTAGACCTGAAGGGTGGCCTGCCACTCCACCTGCAGCAGCCTTATCTGCAAAGCCGCATATCAGCTTTAGCAGAAAGTATCTCTTTCTTCAAAGCCACTTTAATTCCATCCTTTTAGATCTGCCTTTTCAAGCGCAGCCCCAGCCACATCCATCTGCCCTTACAATAGAGACGGTGTCCTGAATTGCTTTATTTTTGGCAGCTTTTCCTCCAGCTCCTCTGTGGCTGGGAGATGCTATCCCCCTCCCCGTGGCTGCCGGGGATGCTGTGACACCGTTGGGTTCGGGGACAGCTATTTTGGTCCTCGGTGCCTCATCTGCCGGCAGATGCAGGACAGATGGACGCTGGAGGCACCTCCTGAAGTCGTGCATGCCTGCACATGGGTTGTTAACAGCGTGTGGCTTTTTCTGGTTCATACCCAGGTACCTGCAGGGACAATCCTGTATCCCACCCAGCACCCGCCCCGGGGCACACCCAGGACAGGGCTGGCCTTTTAACATTCGCTGCTTAGGGCTGGGAAAGGCTCAGGGAGCCCAGCCCTGGGTTTTTCGTGGCTAGGAAGCTCTTTCACGGCTAGAGAAGAAAAGCAGGGAAAAATATAAAGAAACCATTTCCTTCTAACATTTCTCTTCTTTTTTTTTTTTTTCTTTTTTTCCTTTTTTTTTTTTTAATAGTGTGAGCCCTTCCAGGAGGAGGTCTTTAAAATTAATAATGTTCTTTCTTTTTTTTTTTTCCTCTCTATTCCCAAGACTCCTGGTTTAAATTAATGAAATGTCAAATACTATTAAATTCCGATCGTGTGTTTGTGATAACGAAGGGACTGATTTCCAGCCAGTTTACAACTCTGATCCGTTCTTCCCCTCCCCCCTCTTTTTTAGCTCTGATTAAAACTCCCTTTATTAGATTTACTCTTTCATTGGTTCCCTCTGATTTCCACCTTTTGTGGTCCAAGGCTGGGGAAAGCCTTTTTGTTGAGCAGATTTTAAGGTGTGGGTTGGTTGTTTTTTTTTTTTAGCATTCTAGTATTTTCCTCCACCGTCTGCTCTGATTGGAGGTGACAGCCCCTGCCACAATGCTCTGCTGGGAGCTGATGGGTGCTCCTACAGAACCCACAGCCCTTACCCCTAAAGCCCCAACACCCTTCACTTCTTTTCTCTCTTCCTTCATTCCTTCTGCACTTGGGAACTCATATTAATGAGTTTAAAAGGCCACATCATAACCCAGTGCACTGTAGCCAGGGACCTTGCAAGGGAAGAAGAGCTTCGTTATCTTCTCAAGTGCTGTTTCTCAGTGGGGGGGTGGGGGCGAGTACAACTAACACAAACAGCGGTGTGGGTCAGGCAGGGGATGGCTGGTCCCTGCCAGCAGTGCTTGGGGGGGCTGCAGGGCACGGCACACATCAGGGATGGACTCTGCCACTGGGATGTGGATGCCAAGGCAGGAGGGATGCCACGCTGGGTTTTCCCCAGTGGTGACTTCAGCGGGACACGGTGAAAAAGCAAAAAGTCTTCTGATGGCCACAAACTGCCTTTGGAAAGACCTTCTCTGGGGAAGGACACCTCAAATGACTGAACTGCCTGGCTATGAATTGAAGCAGCCCTTGCTTTGCTCGCTCCCCTGGCAAGGTTGTACAGCCAGCAGTGCTCCCAGAGGGGTGATTTAGGGAAGGACAAATGGATGGACTTGTAGATGGGCCCGTCCCCTAAGGGATGGGCAACGAGGAGACAAGGTGCTCCTGCTGATGGCTTCATCAATCACCCGGCAGTGTGGACTCTCCCGCACACTGGAAGACCTCAAAGGGTTAATCTGTAATTTAGGACTCAACACCAAAGATACAGTCGTTGGGAGCGAAGAAAGCCCTGTCAAAGGCCTTGGGGAAATAATTTGCCTTGGCACTTCCTTATAAGACTGAATTGATTTTTTTGCTGGGCTGTGTCAGGCTGAATTATGAATGGGGGGAAAGCAGGGCTGGCTCGCCCAGAGGTGAAGGTGTGATAATTAGAGGCACGTGCAGAGGGGGCTTGGGGACTGCCCCCTTCCAGCAGTTCCCACACAAGCCTAGAGCCACAGTGTCATCATCTCCAGAGCCTTGGAGAGGTGAGTTTGCTCCAGCCTGGACACAGAGATGGTCCCCATATCCTGCTCCCCAGACTGGGCCAGGAGAAGCCTTTCCTGGGCCATCTCCTCTCCCCTCCAGCCAGCGAAGCAGCCGATGCTGGTTGCTGAAGGGCAAAGCGAAGCATTGCAATGGCCCTGGGAGGAGGTGGGATAGCATGCAAGATGCGATCCCACCACCCTACCCTCTGTCCTGCCCTGCCCATCATATCCCACCGCATCCCACAGCACTGCTGGGAAGGGACAGTCCTCCCACTTGTGCTCCTGCGCTTTGCCCCGGCCTTAAAAGCTGCTGGCACTGCCTCGCTGCCCACATCCAGCTCCATCTGTCCGGCTCTGCCCCCCAAGTGCTTTATCGATCAGGCCCTGCTCGATGCTGCTTTCCAAGGCACAGACTTTCCTGCAAGCTCCTGGGAATTGTACTGCGGGGAAAGCCGGCGGCCAGGAATGGAGGCCAAGGCAGGATCTCAGCTCACCACCAGCCTGACCCCTGCAGCTCCCCTTAGCCCAGCCAGCGCCAGAGCTGGTCCCCAGCACCCTGGGGGATGCCCTGTCTGCCTCCGGCACCAGCGGCTTGGGCCGAGCAGCCTGCCTTGCATGCGGCTTGGCTTTCATTTGCCAGCTGGAGGGCAGGCAGGGGGAAGAAAATGAGGTCTGGGCTTCTTTTCCACCCCCACTCTTTCATTTATCATCTATTACGAACCAGCTCTGGCTCCTCAGTAAGACCTGGGAACAGCAATTCCTGAATAAGAACGAGCCTGTTAGAAAAGCCTCGCCTAATTGCAGAGACTTCCCAAACAAAGGGGCTCAGACTGTCTGCATCCTCCCCTGCCCCTTTTCCCAGCAAATCCACCCCAAAGAACAGCTCGTTCGTTAAGCCGTCTGCTCCGTAATCACGGCTAACCCGCTAATAAGCGCCGGGTTCATCCAGCTCGGCACAGCGTCTCCCGGTTCCTGGGAGGATGGAAATGCCCTGCTCCCCAGGGAAATAGGCAGGCATGGAGAGGAGGCGGCTGTCACAGGGCACATCCAGCACTCGGGGCTGGTGGGGAGGGACAAGGGGGGACCCTGTCATCTCCCAGAGCCGTGGCTCAGCCATCCTCCCCCCCCCCCAGGTAATTGTGCATGGAAATGGATTCCCATTTCTCTGCTCAATCGTCCTGTTTGCTGTCACAGCTGAACGTTTTGCATGTGCAATTACCCGTCCCTGCATATATCTGTGGGCACGCTCAGGTGTCAGCCGCCAGCCCTCGGCGGCCACCGCGCAGCCACGTCGCTCTGCGCCTCAGCTTTAATAGCAGTCAAGCAGAAGCCATTTTCCATACGAAGCTGCAGGACCTATGGGGTAAATAAATGGGTTTGAAAGCCTAGCGGTGTAACGAGTTAATTTAAAACCTGCCTTCTCTTCTGGTATATTAATTTACTTGGTATTATGTTTAATCTTTCACTTAGTGGGGTTTCATTGGCTTCTTTCTCCCGTTCCCCCTCCGGCAGCTCTCTGGGATGCTCTGCCTTTGGCAGGAGCCAGAGGAAGCCAAGCCAGGGCTGGAGAGGGGGGACCAGACCTGGGCCAGGAGGAGCTGCTGGGTCCCACAGGAGCCCAGGGTGGCACCTCCTGGTCTTCTGCTCTGGTGGGTGCCCCGTGAGCAGGTGCAGACCGATTCCTCAATCAGGCACAGAGATCACCACCACATTTCCCTGGTGCCGTTAGCCAAGGTGCTAATCACTTTAACCAACTGGGAGGGTATCAGGGGGAATTAATCAGCTCTAATCAGGACAATGGTAGCTGATGAGGCAGCTGGGGGTAGAAGCAAACAATTGGGTTGTGCTCAGCTCCTGGTGCCTGATTTAACTACCTGTCTGTCCCTGGCTATAGGGGGTACCCAGCTCTGGAGACCCCAGGCACAGCACTGAGCTGGGGGGACCTCGAGCCACCACTCCGTGTCCCCCACCCAGCTGCAGCTCCAGCCCCTGCTTTGCCAACCTACAGAGGGGCCAAAATTTGGCTTCTTGGGGGTGATCCTGCCTGAGCATCCACCACAGTGGTCCTGCTCCCAGCAGCCATGAAGCCTCAGGTCCAAGGGGATGGCACTTCACATGAGCACCTCTCTGAAGGGGCAGAGAAGGCCAGTGCAATGAATAAAAGGCTGGTGCAGGTGGGAAAAGCAGGGCATCAGCAGGTCCTCAGTGCTCCTTGAACATGCTCGTGCTGAGGTGGTGCGAGCCGAATCGGACAAGTGAGACACGGATCCCTGTTGCAACTGTGCATCCCCAGTCCCGCTGATGGTGGCATGAGCCGGGCTTTGTGTCACTTAGTTAACGAGGCTGCAATGCAACCGTGTACCCACGGCTGGTCCATATCCCTGCCAGATTGCCCGCTGGTCCAGTCGACAAGAATCCAGAGGGTGCGATGCTGCAGGCAGCATATGGGAAGCGGGGAAGGAGGGAGGGAGGGAGGCAGGCAGGCAGGGCTTGGCAGGGCTCAGCAGCAGCCCAGTGAAGGTGCGGTGGGTGCCAGAAAGCATGGCAGGAATGTCTGACAGCAGCAGGAGACCTCGCCCGCAGCATCCCCTGCCATTTCCATCACCTGTCTCCAAGGAGGAGGATTAGCCTAAACTGTCTCAGAGAAGGACTGATGCATGACCTGGAAGAGAGAGATGACTGTGGGGCTTATTTAAATGAGGCCTGACCTGAGAAACTGTCCCTGAGGCCACCGTGGCAGGGTGGGCTAACAGACAGGAGAGGAAGACGGGAAATTGGTGGGCAAAGCGTGTGGGTCAGGGCCCCGGGGCCGCGTCCAGCCCACACAGAGCAGAGTCAGGGGCAGGAGGTTTGGTCTGTGCCCGGCTGCCTCTTCGGTGCCAGGGGAGCACCACCAGCAGCTGCTGCTGGGAACATTCCCCTCCCTCCCCTCTCGTTAATGAACGTAGGTGAAACTTGCTGTGCCATGACTTTAATCAGCAAAGAAAACTGCAAAGCCTTTTTTTTATTATTTTTTTCCTTCTTTTTTTTTTTTTTTTCTTTCCCCACCTGCTGAATTCAGCGCCGAATGTGAATCAGGCGGTGTTCAGGCTTGGCTGAGCGCCCGCTTTCCCTGCAAAGGCAGGGAGCCAGCCTCTCCCGCACATGAAGCCTCCCAGGCTAATCCATGCTCTGCTGGGATCAGCCCCTCGCCTTTCACACCCTGCCCAATAACCCCCGGAACTTAAAGGGTCTTAAAGTCAGCCCGCACAGCTCCTCCGAGCACCTGGCTGAGAAGCTCAACCCATGACGGGGAGTGGGACCAGCATGTAGCACCCACGGGTGGTTGGGCAGGGTGGCTCTGGCCACGGCACTGGGCTGCAGGCCAAGGCTGTGCCACGGTGACCTTGGGAGCCCGCAGTAAGCGCTGCCGTGTGTGTGCCCGTGCTTGCAGCTCCGGGGAGCTGGTGGTTGCATTAGCCTGTGGCCATCATGCCAGGCAGCCGGGGAAGGGATGCAGGGGTCAGCATCCCAGAGCCCCACACGCCTGGGGGGTGACGGAGCGGTACCCCCAGGTTCACACCTATGGGTCCGTCAGCGTGGCGGGAGTAATTTGCAGCTCCATTAGCACTTGGGAGTCAGCACAGCGGCCCCGCAATGTGTCCGTTTGATAAGAGGCAAGTTCCACTGAATAATGAGCAGTAATTGGATTTCAGGGTTAACCAGCTTGCAGCAAAAATAGAAAAGAACGGAGAGCCATTGGATATTTCTGTTCTGGCTCATCAGACACTGGAGGTTTATCTCTGCTGAGAATAGCACAGGAGAGGTAAAGTTATTAGTGACCATCAGAGCATGGTGATACCATCTCCCTCTTGTGTTTAGTGGGATGAGTCTGTGCGTCCTCTGTGAGTTTCATTTAAGGCTAGAGGAGTTGATAACCCCCCCGCGGGAGAGCTCCGCACGTACACCATCGCAGTGCAGTGGAGAGGAGAGGAATCAGCCCTCTTTAGTATGCAGGAGCACCCAACCTCTCCGCTGTCGGGGAAGACGGGAGCGGGCAGCCCAGGGAGTGGGCTGGGAGGGGCAGTGGCTGGGTGGACACATTTGGGAGGGACGAGGCAAGGTGTCCCACTGGCATCACCTCACTCAGGTGACAATCTGGCACAAGGAAGGCTCCTCGCACGTGGATCTGTGGTGGCTTGCTTCGGGGTGGCATCCGTGGAGGTGGAGCAGGCACTGGTGACTGTGCCGGGCACTGGGAGATGCTATTGGAAGCGCCTCACACAGCCACCACGGCCCATCTTCCAGCAAGATTAATTCATGCTGGAAGCAGTGTGGAGAAGGGCTATTAGCATGGGGGGGGGGGGGGAGGGATGGAGAGCCTGTCTTATAAGATGAGACTGAAAGCACTTGGCTTGTTTAGCCCAGCAAAGGGAAGGGAAAGCAGGGCTATGATTACTCTACATAAATATATCAAGCAAGTAAACACCAGGTAGAGAAAGGAACCATTTAAGCTAAAAGACTGTGCTGGCGCTAGAACAAATAGGTTTAAACTGGCTAATGTAGGCTGGAAAATTAGGAGACGTTTTTTAACCATGGGAGTTGCGAGACAGTTTTTAGCCATGGGAAGCAGAGGAAGAAAAATACCTCATCGCTTTCCAAATGGAGCTGGACCAGCACACGAAGGGAGCAGAAACCCGGCTGCCTGCAACTGCAGGGGCCTGAAGTGGGAGCCGGCAGGATCCTGCCTGCTCCAGGCTCCTTCCAGGATGTGCCGGGCACGTCGTGCACTGCCAGCATCCCCTGAGGTCCCCAACCCCATAGGGCAGGGAGCATCCTTCCTGCAAGCAGGGACAGCTGATGCCAGCTTCCTTCCGACCTGGAAATGGCACACAGCTGGGCCACCAACTCCAGATTTCACCTCCTGCATGAAATTATTCTGAATTCCCTGTATATTCTAGGGCCTGCTTAAAGGATGAGTGAAGAATCTGCTGATGAGGACTCTAATCAGTTTTGAGAGCAGGTAATTTCTCAGCTAGAGATCATCTCCAAACAGGAAATCAGATTCAGAAGATAGCTGCTTTATGCAGCACATCATGGTGGACTAGAGCAAAGCTTCTTGTAATAATAAGCAGAGCTGGAATAAGAAGATCATTACTGATATTATGCATTAATTACTTCATGATCCTCCTACCAGGTGGGTTTTCCTATCTCACTTATCTCTAGTGTTAATGGAATAGGAATAATTCCAGACACAATCCTGGCACCTGGGCAGGTTTTTTCGGACTCTCTACCTCCTTCTTGAAAGTGGAGGAAAGGTACTCCCTGCCTTCAGCACGCCTGGAGTCTGGCACCGTGCCTGGGATCGTAGTAAGACACAGAAGCATCTGATGGAAGCGACCACTGGATGGAGCCTCAAAGGTCATAACGATACCCGCTTCTGGTACAGGCAGCGTTCGCTGGGGAAAGACGCCAAATGCGAAAGCAGGGAGCATGGGGACTGCGGCGTGCAGGTAAGGAGGGATGCTGCCCGTGCTCCTGCCGCAGAGCTGGGTCTGGGCAGCGGTACCCAGCTCCATCCCCAGCTGCCCAGGAACGAGCTGCCTCCACCTCCTGTCCCCAGCACCGCCTGGCCTTGCTGTGGCGGCTGTAGTTTCCTCGGGGCAGGGGGCACCCTCCCGGTGGGTGTGCAGCATCCGCTTGGGATGCTCCCTAGAACCTCACCGAACACATCGTTTCACAACAAAGAGACAGAGAGAACATAACTGTGTTAAGAGAAATCCAGGTTTGGATTAAAAGGCACAGACCTGCAAGCCTCGGCTCCCGCTTGAATAAGGATGAGGATAATATTGGCAGGAGAACAGGAAAACATCTGATGATATCTGAAGCAAGAATGTGGCAGGTTTGCAGGGGGGGTGGGCGGGGGGCAGCTCACAGCATGGCTTGTGGAAAAGGAACCCAGTGCCTGTCCCCTGGGCAAAGTCCGGTGTGCCCAGCCCTCAGCAGCTCTCCCCCTGCCCCAGCCCTGGGAAAGGGGGGAGGCGAACCCGGCCACAGGATAAGATTAGATCTGGGAACAGAATGCTGCACAATTCGATCATCTTGCAAACTGGCGACAGAGCACCCCAAACGCCGCGCAGTGATGGGTTTTACGGATGAGTGCGTGAACGTGCTCACAAAAACGGGGCCTGCGGAGAGGGTGGGGGCCGCTCAGGGAGGGGGCTTTGCCGTAGCTCCGTGTGCCTTTCCACAAGGATTAGTGTCTCCTGTGCTGGGTGTACAGAGATGAGCACCACACGTGTGCAGGATGTGGTGTAAGTTAGTCCTGCAGAGAAATGGCTGAGGGTGCTCCTGCAAGGCCGGGGGCGGGGGGCTGTTTGGGCATGGGGGCGCAGTGGGGAAGCAAGGAGAGGGGCTTCCTCCAGAATTTTCAGCACAAAAACTCTTCCTCCAGAGTTTTTGGAATGGGCTGCCCAGGGAGGTGGTGGAGTCACCATCCCTGGAGGTATTTAAGAAACGTGTAGACATGGTTCTTCAGGGCATGCTCTAGTGTCCAAGATTACTGGTTTGTGGTGGGGTGCTGTGTGGGTGGGTGATGGTTTTTGGTTTGGTTGTTGTTGTTGTGTGTTCAGGTGGTGGGTGGTGGTTTTGTTTGTGGTGTTTTTTTTTTTTGTTTTTTTTTTGTTTGTTTTTTTTTACTGTTGGTTGGACTCGATGATCTCTGAGGTCCCTTCCAACCACTACGATTCTGATTCTGATTCTGATTTTAGCGTGCACCAAGCACCAAGGAAGGCTACGGCTTCCCTCAGACACTGCTGAGTTGTCATATGCATCAGATCTTCCTCGGAAAGCCCCTCCGGCGAGGCAGGGGCAGTCCCAGTGACCCCACGACTGCAGCGGGACCGGCCTTCCCTGGGAAGGCGCAGGGCAGGGGATAACAACAGCCAGCTCTTCCCTCCCTAGGGATCCAGGAACATTTCCCTGCCCGCCACCCAACCAGGCTGCTGGGGTTCTCTCCTTGTCCAAACTAACAGAGGTGGGTTGCTTTGTGGGGGTCAGCACAAAGAACTAGGGACACAGCTGAGCCCCGACAGCTCGACGCACTGATGGCTGCAAAGGCAGCTTTTGCAGCCATCAGTGCGTCGAGCTGTCGGGGCTCAGCCTCATCGCATGCCCAGCACCTCGCGGAGCCCAAAGGGGCGACAGACATCCCCGGGAGGTGCCATACCCCCGGGGGTGTGTGTGTGCGTGGGGGTGTGTGCGTGTGTGTCAAGCAACCCCCTTCCTGGGCTAGCAAGGGGAGTGCTCTCTCTTTAAAGCAATCCCGGCCGCGATTTGTCACCGGGGCTGGGCGCAGAGGGTGAGCGGGGAGGCGGGGGCGAGCGGGGGGGCGTTTCGGTGCGGCGGCTGCTGCTGCTGCTGCGGGAGGTGCCCGGTGCGGCGGCGGCGGCGGCGAGCGGAGCCAGCCGCAAGCCCCGGGGTATGCGCTCGCCCCTTTCCCCGCTGCCGCTGGAGCGGGGTGTGGGTAAGGAAGCGCGGAGGAGGGCGGAAGGAAGCGGAGAGCGGCGGGGAGCGGGGCGAAGGAGCCCGGCCGAGCCCCGAGCGGCGGAGGATGCGCCGAGCCCCGCGGAGCCGAGCCCAGCTGCGACGCGGCGCCTCTCGCCCGGCCGCCGCCCGAGGAGGTAACGGCGGCATGGGGATGGGGATGGGGGCTTCGGGTGTGTGGGGGGTGTGTGTGTGGGGGGTGTGTGAAGTGGGTATCTAAACCTCGTGGGGAGGGTGGCAGCCGTGGGAAGGGTGGCAGCCGTGGGAAAGGTGGCCCTGCCACCGCCCCCCTGCTCCTTGGAGACCTGAGGCTCCGCCGAGCATCGCGCAGCAAGTGGGACCCGGCCCCCTTGCAGTGGGGGCTGGGATGAATGAAGCCACCCTCCCCCCCCCCCCCCGCCTCGCCCGAAGGGTTCCTTGGGGCAGGCAGGTGGGGGTCACTGTGCTCTCTATGTGCCCCCCGCCACCTCCCTGGCCGTCGGCCCACCGCCCGAGCTGCTGGAGGCCCAGCCCGGAGCGATGGCAGGATGCTCAGTGCCAACCTCAAAACCGCGGCGATCGAAGCTCGGCTTTGAGGTTCGATGCATCCAGTAACCTCAGGCGGCAGGCGCGGGAGACGGGCAGAGTTTGCTGCGGGGCTGCCGGCAGGCCAGCCGCTTGCCCACCTTGCCACCTGCTCCCCGAAACCGGCCAACTTTGGGTTGACTCCATGGGGCACCCGGCACCCAGCACTGCTGGTCGCGGTGTGCGCAGTGGGAGCTGGTCCCCACCTTGGGCAGCTTAGGGGGGAGCTAGAGGAGATGAGAAGGGTGCTTGGACCATCACGGCTGGACCTCTAGGGACCAAAGGCTCAGCGATGGATGATACCTTGGGTTTAGCAACGATGGTGGGTTTGATTCGATCGCCAGATGATCTGCCCCGCTGGGGAAGCTGCCTGCATGCCACTTACATCTTGCTCAGCTCGTCTGCCAAATTAGGGCAAATTGCAAAGCTGTCCCCCTGTCCACGTCTCTGTTGAGAAACTGAGTCTCATCTCGCGTTCCTTGACTCGTAAAGGAGCACCCCAACAACAACAGCGACCCGAGGGCCCCAGAACTCTCCTTTTATCTGCTGCGCCGCTAACAGAGGAGAGAGAGGGGTTTAATTATCCTCAAGTGTCAGTTCAAGATAAATCTGCTGGGACACATCTCTTCGCAGGTGTGAAATAACAGGACGTTTTCATGCATGGGAGGCTGAGCTGAGAGCAGTTCAGTGGTTTAATTGGCGGCTCCTAGGAAGGGTTCACATCAGGGTATGGAAAATGGGACGGTGCAGGCTCCAGCAGCGATCCCGGTGCTCCAGCTGTGGCAGAGGGAAGATGGATGCTGGAGGCTCGGAGCTTTCTCCGGGTGCATTGCTTTGGGGGCTCGGTGCAGCGCGGGTGCTCTGGGCTGGTAACACAACCTCAGGTCGGTGCCGTCCTCCGAGAGGCTGATGCTTTTCCGGCATCACTTCGTTTCTGCTGATCTTTTCAGTCGGTTCCCGAGGGAGTTCTTGAGAGGCCAGTGGGAGACATGCCCTGTTTTATGGGGTGCCCAGGAAGCTGGGAATGAGGGAATTGCTTCCTCCAGAAGCAGGGCACTCTGGAGCCGTCTTCTAGGCGTACAAGGTGGGGTGGCCTCAGGGTTTATCGAACAGCGTCTCTTCCCTCCTCCTGCCAAAAACCCTGAAAAGCTTTACAGGAGCTCTCGAGATAAGCATTTGAAGAGTTTCAGTTCTCTCCAGCTCCATGGGGAAAAGCCTCTTCCCTCTCCAAACGGCTGCAGCTGGGGAGCTTGGCGCCCACGGGGAATGTCTGTGCCCTGCCGGGGCTGCAGTGCTGGGATGCACGGAGCATCTGTCTCCTCGTCTCCCGTCCCGCCTACGCCGTGGCCGTTGGCCCCTGGGGCTGGATTCAGATGGGAGAGCAGAAGCTCCTCCATACAGTCCTCCAGCTGTGGCATCCCACCATGGCCATATCGCTGCCACGAAGTGAGGCCTCTGTGCAGCCAGACCCTGTAACGTGATGGTCTGGGACACACCAGTGGGGGGGAGAAAAGCATCATATTTTATCTTATTATTCATCCACATGTGCCGAGCTCTTCTCTGCCCTTAGCCTTCCCAAGGGTGGTGTGGGACAGATGTTTCAAAGCTACAGTGTCGTGTGTCCCCCCCCCCCATCCCTGCTGACTCGTGGAGGGGATGTGGATACGAGGAGCTGGTGCTGCTGCTTTTGTGGTGCTGTTATTGTAGTTAAATTCCTTGGTTTAGGGTCCAAGATAAGGACTTAGCGGTACTTCATCTTGGAGCTAGGTGGAAGAAGTCAGCCCTTGTGCAGTTCCCACCCATGTAACTGCAGCTGGTATTAGAGCTCTGGGCTTGGTCTCCTCTCATCCGTACTGACCACCATCAGTTCTGGCTCCTCTTGCTTATCGCTGGCGTCTGTTGCTGACACTGCAAGGAGACAATTAGTAAATGTCCTCGCAAGACAGGTGAGTTTTGTAGATGTGCAGATACGGTGCGTTCAGGGAGACATCATCTCGGCACCGTCCCCTTTCCATTTGTGCTCAGTGGGAGCGCCGTTGTTTGCTGGGAGCCGTGCTCCGGTCCCGCACCCCTCCTTTGCGAATCCGCGTTAGTGAGACTTGTAGGTTGTTGTTTGGGTGCCAGCCTCGTCCATGTTCCTGGTGCCCATCACCGTGGCCTTGCCTGGTGCTGGGCCTGATGGGGGATAGTTGTGTGTCTGGCCAGGGGTGGCTTGGCCAAGGACAGCTCTGAGAAGAGGCTTTCTGTCCCTTAGCTGTGCCTGAGCCTCCAACAAAGGCCTTTTGGAGGTGTGTTTGAGGGGCAGAGACTCTTCCTCACTTCTCCTTTGAGGTCAAGCTGCCGTTAGACGGGTGGGCCAAGCGAGAGCAAAATTCACACTGAATTTCAACTGCAACAAGCTTTTGATGCCACCTGTCACCAGGAGCATATTTAGAATCAATGTATATCCCCTGCCTTGATTTTGGGCTTTGGATCAAGGCGTAAGAGCTTTTGACGCATGCACACACAATAAGGGGAGGAAAAAAAAATTAAACCCACAATCCTCAAAATGTTTGCAAATCCAGGAGCTTATCCTCACCCTGGGTAGGTGAAATTAACCCAGGGTAGGATCAGTAAACCACAGAATCAGCCGCTCCCGTCGCTGTGACGTGGCCAGGAGTGCAGCGGGCAGAGAGCGAGGTAACCCCACCGAGTCTCTGCGGGGATGCCCAGGACTGAGCGCCAGAGGTTTTTTTTCTCTTTAATACCGACGCAGCGAGCGGCTTGGGAACCAGCTGGGCTCCCAGTGATACGTGGTCGGGGCTGGGCCTCAGACAGGTGTGATTAAGGAAAAAAGGCTGTTTGAGGCACCAAGGGCACCCACTGCATAAACGCCTTGCGGTGGGAGGGACAGTGGCTGATTTAGGACCAAATGGGCTGAGCTCGCACAAGCCTCCACCTTTGTCAAAGGGGTCTGATAACTTCTCCCTCCTCAGCGCTTCATTTTTTGGTTGAACTCCCACACTTTCAGCCTGGGGAGGAGATTTAAGCCATCCCTGCAAAGCTGAGAACATCCCACATGGAGATCAGCACATCAGCACCAGCAATAATAACCGTAAAAGGGCTGGTTGCTCAGCATCCCACCGCATTAGCCACTCTCCTACCCCCGCTTGCCATCAAAACCCATCTCCAGCATGGCTGGGCTCTGCTGCTGAGCAGTGGCCGTCAACTCTCAGTATCTGGGGGATCATCGGGGAGGTGGGAAGGGATGAAGGCTACCCTGGCGTATCAGCATCAGTGGTGCACAACACCTCGAGGCAGCCTCCACCGCGGCTGACCCATAGGTGGGGCATGTGCCGGCAGCAGCGGGGAGAAAACGGGCTGGTATCCAGCCTTCAAATCTCTCCTCCTGCCACGCTGAGAGCAAACTCGGGGTGGGCAAAAGTAGGGGAAGGTGGCATCTCCCCTACCCGCGCTTGTGTTAAGCCAGGCTGGCAGCAGTGAGCCCGGGCTGTCCCAAGGCAAGGTGGCAAGTGGAGGAGGATCAACTCAGGTCTCATTAAAGTCAGTGGGGGCTCAGAAACCCAGGGCACAGGGAGCATTGTGAGCCTCTGAAGTTTTTTTTTCCGATGTGTTTGGGTCTGGGACATCGGCTGGAGCGGCAGCCGCTCCCGAGTGCCCTGGTGGTGTCGGAGGGTGGGGTCAGGCCAGTCCATCTGGAGTTTCATGGCATTATCTCTTAAATGCCTTTAACTGCAATAGGATGGCCTGACTGATTGGATTGTGCTCTGTAATTAATTAGCTGGGTGCACTGTATGGGAAGCGGCTACAGTGGGAAGAGAGGGGGGAACCTGCCAGCCAGAGCCGTTAAGCTTCAAACGGCCATTTCTCATTAAACTAGCATCGTGCAGCAGTAGGTGCTGGGCGCAGGGAGTTAGTTCCAGTGTCCTGGCCCTTTTCCAGGCGAGTAATTGTGATTTTGCTGCCTGAGCGTTCCCCTGGAGCTCAACGTGCTGCACCCCAATTCCAGCATGGGAGCCACCAGCTTGCCCGGCCTCGGGGACCTGCGCTGGGGGGAGAGGGTCAGCTCAGGCTGGGGAGTATATGGGGGTGGTGAGGGGGTGCTCCTCTCCTTGGGAAGGCCCTGCTGGGGTGACAGACCCTGCAAGGGGTGTAGGATTGTGCTGCCTGAGCTTCCCATGCCAGTGATGGCTCCTGGGCATGGCTGGTACGAGCCCTGCCGCTCTTCCCTCCCTCACCAGACGCCTTCTGCCGTGCATTTGCTCGGGCTCCTTTGTCTGCTTTTAGCATCCATTTGTGTCTTTAAACAGAAAGCATCCCTCTCAGGTTAATTGTTTTGGTTTTTTTGGGTTTTTTTTTTGTGTGTGTTGTGTTTTATTTTTTTTTTCTTTGTGTTTACTGTGGGGACTAATAAGGAACTGCAGCGTAAGGGAAATCTGCAACGGCTCCTTGTTTATTGTTTAATTTAGGAAAATGCTGCTCAGCCTGTCTGGTGCCGGTGCTGGGGCAGGGAAGGGAGGGCAGGGCGAGCATCCCTGCACCCAGGGGACAGGCTGGGAGCCACGGGGCACATCGCCGCCCAGCCAGCCCCTGCAAGAGCTGTGCCTTGCCCCTGCGGCCGGTGCTCCCCAGTTCTGGCTGATGATAGGGAGGACCTTGGCAGCCTTAACCGCAGTGTGAGGGCTTCGCAGGGTGAATTGTTCCCCCTCCACTGCTGTTGTGGGAGGAGGGATGTCCCCTGCCAGCCCTGGGCAGGGATGGCTCCTGGGTGATGGCACCTTTCAGGCCTGCAGCCTCTCGGGTCTCTTGCTGGGTGCTCCTGTGGGTGGAGGAGAGAGGTCTCTTTTGCCACTGTTTGTTGGAGGTGCTGTCTGTAAGGTGGAATCTGCTTTCTGCTCTGGCATCCTGGTCCCCGCTGCAGGGACAGCAGGCTCGTCTGGTGATGCTGGACCCATCTGACTGATCCATCCAACATCCACAGATCCTTCTTCAGCTCCCGGGTTCCCACGGTGCCCGTTTGGGAAGCAGCGAGCCAGGCTGTTTGCCGCCAACAGGCACGTCGCTGCTCTTGCACAATTTCAAGCTGGCTTACGACAGGGAAGCTTATGCTCTGCCCGCAGATGCCCCCTGGCATCAAAATGCCTCTTAAATCCTGTTTGGCCCGTTGTTCGCCTTTCCCCTCCCGCAAACGTTGGGAGGCTTTGCTGTGCAACCCCGGGTGCAGCTGGGGAGCACAGCCCGTGCCTCCCTGGGCATCCTGATCAAGCATCCCTTAGCAAGCATCCCACTGCACACTGGGGGGGGTCTGGGCGAGGCTCTCCCCAGGCTGCAGAGGGCCAGGGGCTCCCCGATGCTGGAGGAGAGCAGGGTTGGCATCGCTGCCAAAGCCCTCTGCACCAAATCTTGGAGGAAAAAAAAAACAAAACCCGAAGAAAAAACAATAACAACAACAAAAAAAGAGGCATATGCCAGCTCGGCTTAACCCACAAAGGAAAACCACGTCATTTAAAAAAGAAAAGCTTTCAAAAATAGATTTTTTTTTTAATTTTTTTTTAGCAGAGAATGCCACTCAGGAGAGTCAATGAGCTCTGTTTCAAGAGTTGGGAAACAGAACGCTCCAGGAGCTGTGAAATGAAACCTCTCATTTTCAAACTCTCCAAGTGTCAGGTGTGGCTCCTTGAGCTCCCTGTTTTTCCAGCCGGCTGTGCTGGATCCAGCCAGGCTGTGTACTGGTCGCTGGCTGCTCCCAGCTGCTGCCGCTTTCTGGAAATGGGGAATTCACCATCTTGGTGAAGGGGAGAAGCTGTGGCTCGGGTTTGTGTTACATCCTGCCCTGATTTCCCACACACTGCCGGGACCAAAGAGGAGGCAGTGAGCCCCACAGAGCATCAGAGCATCCCTGATTTTGTATTTTTTTTTTTTTTTTTTTTTAATTGGCTAAGGAGCCCTCTCATTTGCTTCGGCTCTGGCTAATGAGGCGCATCTCACTTTGACAATGTGTCATAAGCAATAAATTTCTCAGGAGCTGCCAGGCTGCAGGGATGCCCTTGTCCTCCTGACTGGGCTCACCCTCCTTCATGTCACCCTGTGCTGCTGGCTCTTGCCCCAGCCTGGCCCTTGAGCATCCTCCCAGGGAAGAAGAGGAGGGTTGGGATGAAAAAGCCTGGGTGTGAAAGGGACAGGTCTCCTTTGGTGAGCAGGGGTAGTTCTCAAATAGCAAAATCTAGATGGATCCGTGATTTTCAAGGTATTCCCCATGAGAAGGCAATTCCGGCTTTATCGGAAGTGCCCCAGTTGCTCCAGGGGGGAGCAACCTCCCCACCCTGCCGTGGTCGGACCGTGGTGTGCAGTGACATGGGCCGGAGCAGCCATGCCAGGATCCTGGCTATTGAGGGTGACGTCCTTGCGTGTAGTAAGAGTATATGGTGCAGGTGTTATATGGTGTAGGTATCGTATGGTGCCCATAGATTGTGGGTGAGCTGGGGGCTGCCAGCCTGGGCCAGAGGTGCTCAGCCAGATCTGACCATGAAGGAAGGGGTCTGATGCTGCTCTGTCCGAAGGTGCAGACACCTTTGTGCTGTTTGTCACCTCTTGCTGGGTGACAATAACCTTCCCTCTCCCAGCCTTGTTAAGGGACTGACTGCTGAAGGTTCCTAATCATTGATGGGAAGCACCGACCATTATCACCGCTCCTCTTTGTATTCTTGATGGATTCTCTTTAAGCGTTTCTCTTAGTGGCTCTCCACTGTTAGCTTTTGTTTTCTCCTCAATAGCTTGTCTAATAAATGCCATTATCTTGGGCACAAATCTACTTCATGTCTCAATTCCACTTGGTGAGAGTTGGTAATAACAGCGGAACAGCATCCTTTGAAAAGGGTCTCTGTCACCAGCAGCTGCGGATGCCACTTCTCCGCTTCCCACACCTGTCCCCGGAGCAGATAAAGACGAAGGAAAGACGCGTGGCCGGAAAGCAAAAGGGGCATCTAGCTGATAAATTGGATGTCTAAGCAGTGCTGGCAGCAGTCAGGGCAGCTTGGCCACTGCCGCCTTGGTAATTAGACAAGACGTGCTTATGGGCTGGGATCCTTCCTAATTCCAGCAGATTAGAGGGGAAAAATGGTGGCGAAGGATGATGGCTTGTCGGTGAAGAAGATCAGAAGTACTCCTCATAGCTTGAAGGAGCTTCTCATCTATGGCCAAATAAAGCTGTTGCCTCACCAGTCTAAATCTGGGCCTGGCAAGGCTTTAACTGGTCAGTGCTGGGGTGAGTACTGGGTTTAGGGTCAGCCTGCAGGTCCATAAATGCAAGTATTAAGGTGGCTCCATATTTCACCTGGGGGCAGCGTGTTCCTGAGGGTGTTTGAGCTCACCGAGACCTGACCCTGACGCCGGCACTGTGGCGACTCTTGCTTGTTACCATCCCTTCTGCGCGAGCAGCCGGCGAATGGTGTTTTAATTGAGGGAAACCCTATTTCTGCTGCCTTGTCAGGGCTTCCCAAGGAGGATTTCCCATGCTCAGGGGGAAGGAGACCAGCAGTGGGAGCGCGCTGCCCAGGCTTCCCCTCCGTGAGCTCTCAGCTGTCCCATTCCTGGGATGTCTGGCTGCCGCCGAGATCTGTCCCCTCCCTCAGTTATAAATATTTTATCCTCTCTGTACCTACTGCATCAAATCATTTTTGTAAAAGGCTTTTTTTCCCTGACTCAATTCTTGCATTTTAAAACACACTTGCCATGTGTGCAGCGCTCAGACGTGCTCCCAGCTTCTCCCCAAATGTAATTGCTTTAAAACTGCAGATAGTTGGCGAAAGCAATTTTCTCTACATTACGGCAGACTCCAGCTCCTCTCATCCTTCATCCGAGCCTTTACAGCTTCGCTCCCCCCCATCTTTCCTTCCCTCTGCCGCCGTGCGATGCTCAGCAGCAAGGCTTGCGGTACCTCTGCTTTCCGGGACGATGCTCTTGCTTCTCCAGGGCTGTGGGCAGAGGCTCGAGCGGGTGCGTGGTGAAGGACCTCTCCATGGGGGATAACTAGCTTCTACTCCAGCTTCTGCTGAGCAAGGGTGGTGCTTGCTGCCACCAAAGCCCTTCCCTTGGCCGTGCTGCTGGGAGGGTACCTGCTGGTGGCACGTCTCCCTGTGCTAGGCATGTGCTCCTCTCGCTTTTGCAGCGTGTTTAACATGCTCTTTCCGTTTGCAGGACGTGTTGGGCTTTCAAAAGCATTAATGATGGAAAATAAATTGGAATCTGAGAGAAATAATCTTCAGGCATTCTCTGTAGGCCTTGTCTTGCCTTGCCTTCCTCAGCCATGTTGAAGGCTGGGGCTGGAGTGGAATATAAATGAGGAGGAGCCCCGGGTCCCGCTGATCTGTCGTGGTGCCCCATGCTTCACGGATCTTGCCGCAGGGAACCTGCCCGCTCCCTGGTGCTGATAAACCTGAGAGGGTCTGGAGAGGGTGGAAGTGATGGGGCATTGCTGGACCTTCTCGGAGGGCTCGTGGTCCTGAGTCAAAGAAGGTCAGAGAGCACAGCAGGGCTTCTGAGGGTCTGTGCCTTACTTGGGTGGCTTTAGTAGCATCCTGGCATGGGGCAGTATTGTCTGTGCCAAGCTCCTTGGCTCCACACCAACCTGTCCTGGGGAGCTGGGACCTTGTCTCAGCGACCCAACCTGCGGATGGAGTTAGATCCCAGGTGAATGCACCTAAAGGTGCTCTGTGCAGGCTCCAGCCACAGCGTTCCCTGCCCTGTGCTGAGACCCCATCGGCTGCCGGTTTTCTCTTCGGAGGGGAGAATGGGTTCCGCCTAGGACCACCACCCTTACAAGCATCAGGGGGTTGGTGGGTGCTGGGTGCTGGATGTTTCCTACCAGAACCTGTTTGAGCCTAAAAAGAATGAAATCTGCTGTGCATCTGAAATGCGAGGGCTTTGGCATGAGCAGACTCGGGCATGTGGAGGGGTGTCTGCCCCTCCATCGCCAGCGATACCCACCTGAAACGTCAATTCCCACCACTGGGTAATTAATGGTATGGCAGGTTGTTCAGAAAGGAACGTGGTGAAGAAAATCCTGCCAAGTTCTCAGTGCTGGTGTTTTCACGGCAGCCTTTGGAGGTTCTTTCTCGTCTTTTCACTGGAGGGAGGCTGCTGGTCACCCTGGGGATGTCACTGCCAAGGCCAGCAGCATCTCTGGAGGCACCCAGAGGCCTGGGCACCCTCGCAGCAGGACAGGGTGCAGTGGCTTTGTTGGCATCGAAATGTTTGCTCCCCGGAGGACAGCCAGCGTGGCAGAAAACTTGCTCATTTCTTCTGCCCTTGCAAAACAAACGTGGAGCTGGCATGGACCATGAGTCCATGAAGAGCCGTACCTCACGCCGGCCTCCAGCGAGAGGCTGTTGAGGCACCATATCTTTTCCTGGCCCCTGGGCTGCTTTTGGCCACAAACCAGCCTTGTAAATAAGGCTTTTTGATGTCTGTTTGTTGTCTGAGCATCAGTTTAACGTCTGGAAAATCCTGTTGCAGCAGAGCCCGGAGCACTTAAAAGACACCCGGGGAGAGGACGGATGCTCCGTAGGGAACCCTGCATATGCCAGGCAGGGAGAGAAACCCAGGTGGGCTCTGCAAGAAGCTGCCCCATCAGGGGGTCAACCCTCGCGCTTGTGGTGGGAAGAGCTGAGGTCTGGTGGCTCTGAGCTCTGGAGGTTGGATTGCTGAAGGGGATTTGGCTTGAAGGACAGAAATTCTAGCTCTCAATGTTCATTCCTGCATGCATCTGCGCATACTGAGGGCCAGTTGTCTCCTTCTCTCTCCTTTTGCATGGGAAGAAACCCGCATGTCACCCACTCAAAACCTACTAAACTGAGATTTTCTGCCCATTTCCAAGGCTTGGTGGGGTGAGAGGAACACCCAGGTTTGATCCCACAGCACAAGTGCCCATCGCCAGGAGAGCCTGGCGTGGTACATACCGTGTCCTCCCAGCCTCAGACCTTTGGAGATGCCTAGATGAAGAGCTGGGGTTTAGGCAGAGAGGATTCATGGGTCTGAAACCTCACATTAGCATGTTGAGTGGTGCTTGTCCATCCCTCTTTTCAGGGGCTGGATGATGCTGGTGGCTTTTAGCTCCCAGCAAAGCCCAAGTCGGGCCCGTCTGGCTGCTCCGAGGTGCTCTGTACCTGCCTGAAGTGGGACTTCTTGCAGCGGTATCCTCCTAGCCACATCGTTCTGTGCTGTCTTAACGGTGTCAAGCTCTGAATGAGCTCGGGCAATTTACTTTATAAAGCAACGCACTAAATATGTCAACACTCAGTGCATGTTTTTAATATAATATTTCAGATTGTTTTGAAAGAAGCCAAGATTCTTCTTTCCCTCTTCATTAGGAACGTTTTATGTGAAAGAGATGAACAATAGAGAGAGTTTGCCAGAGAGAAAGCTTTCCCAAGTATTTGTTGCTGCTGAGAAATCAGCTGCTTTTTACAGAAAAAGACCTCTCCATGCATAACTATCAGGGCAATTAAGCAGCGCTTAAGCTGCCAAGGGAGGTTGTAGGATCTGCTTTGCTGGAGATGGTGAAGGTCAGGCTTGACCGTAGCTGTTGGGCATGCTTTAGGCAGAGGGAATCCCTGTTCCCAAAGGGGGAATGGACCAAATGACCCACCAGCAGCTCCTGGCCACCCGGGAGTTTCAGAAATATGGTCTGAGCTGCTCCGGTGTGAGTACTTCCAGGCTGGAGGAGGGAGCGGATTTGTGAATCTTGCTCCGTTTCAGCCCAGAAATGATGGCTTTGGCTTTTAACTCGCTTCTCAGCAGGACCAGGGGTGGGTTCCGTCCTGGTCTCCAGCTGGGAGACTTGGTCTCCTGCCATGGAAAGGGTCAGACCTTCTGCCTGGCTGGTTGCAATGCTCTGTTCTGGCTGGTGCTACTCAAAAGAGGGAAAAAAAGAGCCAAAATCCCACTGCAATACTTTCATCGGGGAAACTGGGTTCCTCTCTGCTCTCCAAAGAGTTTCTCTTTCATCACAAGTTGGAGGAAACTTTCAGAGAACTCCATACTTTCCTCTTCAATGGGGACAAACCTAGAGAGACAGTGGGAGGGAACCGTTCCCCAACACCCCCGCCAGTCCCGGGGCCCCTTCCATCAGGCCTCTCCAGCCGTGGCCCCAGGGAGGGGGTCTGGGATGACTTCCTCACGAAACAGAGGGCAGCCAAGAGCCTGGAGCCTTCCCATCACGGAAAAGCCTGTCTGAAAGCCAAGGAGCCTCACTAGCTGGGGTGGAAGGCACCGGGGTGGTGGACCCTGGAGGGGAATTTGAGGGAAGGGGGGTGATCTCGCTGCCAGGATCAGTCCAGGAGAAATGCTCCAGGCAGGAGAATGTGCAGATGGTGGTGTGACTGCAGGCTGTGCCGGGATGCGGGCTGTGCCGGGATGCTCCAGAGCTGGGTTGTGCTCCTGCCAGTCTGAGCCAGGGCAGGGCAGGAAGGGACAGACGGGGTGGCTCTGAGGTGGTACCTGGCGTGTTGTGTGTGTGTGCTCGCTGCGAGATGCTGCTGGGCATTAGGGGAGGCCTGGCGGGAAGCTCCCTGGGGATGCTGCTGCCCCGCTTGCAGCACCCTCCCCTCCTGCAGCCAGGATGGGCAGGATCTGGTTCTTCCTCACCTCCCGATAATCCTGCTGCTCAAATATTCTTCCTGCAGATCTGCCTTTTTTTTTTTTTTTTTTTTTCCGTTCCTAAATGGAGTGTTTAAGCTTATTCTTTTCTTTTCTGTGAAAGAGGCAGTAAATCCTTTATCCTGCCTGGCTATTTCTGTGCGCTTATTTTCTCATTGTGCTCCAGCTTGTCAGCTGTGTCAAAGCCCGGAAACCTTGGCCTCTGTTGGACTCCAGACTTGGATTTCTCTGTATTTAACAACACAGGCTCCCCTGGACTAACAGTTCTTTTCTCTCCCCTTGGTGTCTTCTTTTTTTTTTTTTTTTTCCTTCTTTTTTTTTTATTTTTTATTTTTTGCAAAAATACCTGGGTAAAAAAAGCCCTGACAAAGGGAAGCAAGCGGAAAAGTAATGGTCTACGGGTTCATCCCAAGGACAGCCTGCCAGCGCTGGCAAGGAGTCGAAGCCGGGGTGTCCTCCTGCCCCCGCCCCGTGCCTCTGGGGTACCAGGGCTGCCCTCGGGAAGGGGACACCCCCCCTCTCCTCATCCCGGCTGAGGGAGCTTTCCAGAGATTAGCTTGGGATCGGCGGGTGCCTAATGCTCGGGCAGTGGATCGGGCGAGCACAAAGGCAGGATTTTGGTGCGTGGGGGGATTAGCCAGGGATGAGGTGGGGGGGGGAGGTGGATGGCTGTCTGTGCTCCAGGGACGTGTGCCAGCGCCGGCTGCGGTGCCCGCTCCTGGGAGCAAATGTGGGATGTCTCCACTGGGGGAGATCTGATGAAGGGACAGACAGACAGCTGTCCTCATGGCCAGAGACGGGAGGACCAGGCTGCGATGCTGATGGCTGCAGGTGGGAATGGGGATGGTGGCACATGCCTGGTCCGTGCCCCCGCGGTGGTGGCAGCAGCCTCAGGTGGTCAGTGTCCCCCATCCCCTGGGGACCAGCTCCGCTTTGCAGCCGTGCTGGTGCTTTGTGAAGGCCATGGCAGCTTACTGCGCTGGGCAGCACGGCTGCTTGTGCGAGAACAAAAGAATAAACAATGGAAACTGTGATTAATTAGCGCAGCTAATTAGCAGCCTGCTTGGCCTGGGCTGGAGCTTGGTAAAGTGCCAAGATCAGAGGAGAAGCCGGGAGAGCGACTCTGGTGGGAACTGCTTCAGGGAGCGAGCCAATGGGGGAGCAGGGAAGGGGAGAGGATGCTTTCCCATCACCCCTTTGCTACAGGGAGCTGCGATTGAGGAAATCACCACCTGGATTCCTCGGAGATGCTGCTGACACGCAGCTATCACCATCCCAGGCAGCATCCTTCCATTCCCCCAACCTGAGAGATCACTTCCCTCGGCCGCGACCATCACCAGGAGCTGGGCGTCAGACTCCCTGCTGTGCTCCAGCGCTGCAGGTGTTAATTACCGAGCCCTCGTTAGGGTCGATGGAGTTGTCTTCCCTGTGGAACAGGATCCTCCTCGCTCGCCTTCCCCTGCACCGTACAGCCGTCTTATTCTTTGCTCTCCATTTGCAAATTAGCGCGAGGACCACGATCAGCAAACAAATTTGCAGCGAGCACGTGGCAGGCTCAGAGATTTGGAGGAATCCTTGGCAAATATTTGCCAGCCTCTGCCGCGAACCCCGTGAATACTCCTCCTGACCAAGGAGATGCTGAGCGGAACTGGCCACTTGAGATAGGATGTCAGACCTCAAGATGGGCAGGGGACGGCTGGCTGAAAAAAACAAAACAAAACAAAAAGACCTCAGCTAACTAATAGCACTTGCTTCCATCCCCCCTCCTTCCTGCCCTCTGGCTGCGCAGCCCAGGGATATCTCAAGATGCGATACACTTGACTGCAGCCGTTGCAGGATCGCATCATTCCCATTAAAAGGTGGCTGCGGCTAAATACCATTTGCTCAGCAAGGTCTGAAGCACTGCCCTTCGGAGTAATTGGGAGACGTGGCCCCTTTTCTGAGGATGGGAGAGTCTATTTTTCGAGGCGCCATCGCTTTATTATTAATTTGTTAAACACTGACTGCTCAAAACTGTTTGAGACGCAAAAAAGGATGTGAGCTCTGCCTTGGGGACCTCACTGCTAAATAAATGTATTAAATCAAACCCATGCTGGAGAGGGTAGCGCTGCACGCAAAGGTGAAGCTGATTAGAGGAGGGGTGAAGGTGCCACCTCCTCCATCAAGAAAGGGTCTTGCTTTTATTTCAGCATTGCAGTCGGGAGGAGCCCTGGCAGACCAAGGACCTGCTTTCCCTTAGTATTTCTGAGGTGGCAGTGGGATCCCGTGACTTGGGAGCGGAAAGGAGGGCTCCCCCAGCCTCATGAGACCCCCGACTGGGCCCATTGAACTGGGGGGGTCCTTCCCTTACATGTTCTGGGCTGTGTGTGTTAACTTGGGCAAGGGGGCTGCTTGCCCAGGCAAGCTTGTTCTTTCTCTCCCTCCCCACCAGTGATGCCCACCGGTGCAGCTCCCACCTGGTCTAGTGGGAGGTGTCCCTGCCCACGGCAGGGGGGTTGAACCTAGATGATCTTTAAGGTCCCTGCCATCCATTCTACGATTCTATGCTGGAAGCACAGGAACACCCTATGGGACCTGCTCCCAGATATCACCCTCCTGGCAGGAACACCTGAAGGGCTGCTGGACCTCTTCAAGCGTTCACATCTGCTTTGTGTCCAGAGCTAGGCAGGTCCCACCTGACTCCTCTCGTTGCCTTAATGATGGAGAGGGAGGGAAATAAGAGCAATATAGAAAAAAGTCAACATTAAAAGTTCTTCACCTTCTGTGCTTTCAAGTCACGCTCGCTGTGGGGTTGGGTTTGCTGGGTGGGTGCTGGAGGCCATGCCTGACGTTCTCCTGTACCTTCTTGCCCACAGCCCCCTGTGCCCGGGAGCCATGAGCCGCCCTCAGTGCCCTCAGACCCTCCGGAGCAGCCCCCTGGCCGCAGCCCCCCGGCGCTGCTAGCCCTCCCTGCTCTCCCAGCAAGGTGCCCGTTGCTGGCAGGGAGAACCGGCTGCACCCACACCCAGCCTCTCGCATCCCTCCTAAAGGTAAGGACCGCATCCTTTTCTCTCTGCGAAAGCTGGGTGGATTTCTTGAGTCATGTCATCTCCTGCCTTGCCCGGGTGGGTACGGTTCCCTGCAGCCTCCCCCGGGCTTGCCAGGAGGGCAAAGTGCTGGGTCAGAGGCAAGAACTGCCCTTGTCTTGCAATTAAAAGGTGATTTTGAAGGTGGGGTAGCTCCCAATATAACCCGTTGCTCGCAGACCATATCCCATCTGTGAATTTAGGCGGCAGCCTGGGCTGCTGCAAGGAGCCAGGCTTGGGTGGGACTGGTGCCTTGCGACCGCCTTGGCTTCCCTGCTGTACTTCTGAGGATAATTGTTTCTAATTTGCCTCTTAACGATGCTCTGGAGGCTTCCCAAGCATGCGCTGCCTTCCCTCCCACTGTAAAAGGCCTTTGGGGTGTTTTGGAGGCTTCCTGCGGCAGGGGAGTGATGGGTGTCTGCGGGGGGTGAGGGGGGCGAGGGATGATTGGGAGGGGTCTGAGCCCCTGTCCCAGTGGAACAGCCTCGTCTGCCCTTTGCACTTTGCAGTAGGGGGTTTTTTAAGGTTAAAGAAGTAAAGCTTGGTTTGCGGGGAGTGAGCTGGGGCTGAGGCTGATGCCCTCCCGGTGAGTGGAAATCAGCTGTAGAAACCAAGAACTCGATTTCTGGGATTGTTTGGGGGTTTTGAGGTTTTGGGGCTTCTTGTTTTCAAGCTTCTCCTTGGCAAACAGAGGTGTCGGCTCTGTGTGGTAGCGTGTGGGAGTCGCTATTTCTCCACGCGTGTAATCCCCTGCACCGGGAGCCGGGACCTAGGTATCGCCAGCATATCGTGGACGAGGGCACAAGACCCCTCTTTCAGGAGGTCTGTGAGAGGGTCGCAGCCTCACCCCAGTGAGTTTAAAAACATGAGCCAGAGCTGGGGTCTGGCTTGTCTTGACTCCCTTTGAGAGCTCCCTGCCCGCACCTCTGGAGCTGGGATCAACTGGGATGCTCCAGCCGAGGGAAGCAGGGACCAGTTAGTGCTGCTGAGGCTGACATCCTTGGCCGTAAATATCCAGCCTGCTCTAATCCTCCTGGTAGCTCCAGCACTGCTGTTTTTTCCTGAGAGTTATTTGACTCTTTGTGTTGCACTTCTCAGACAAATGGCTTTTAAATAAAACCCTCTGCTAACTCGTTAGGCCTCCTGTCCAGGTCACTTCCTGCATGGGTGATTTATAGGGCTGCTTTTAACATTTTATTAACTTTATATCGCTGGGGCCAGTCAGTCGGAGTCTATCCCATTAGGTGAGGTGAGTGGCAGCCTGGGGCATCAGTGTCTCCTGCAGCCTCCCTTGCTTCTGGGGAGGTGTCGATGCTCCAAGAGCGACCACAGGGCAAGAGATGGGGAAGAACAGGAGGAGGGTTCAGATAAGGAGGAATAGATGTGGAATGGATAAGCAAATCACATAAGGGTTAAGGAGATAACAGGGTTTGTGATCATATTTGGGCTTATCTCCTGCCCTGAGTACGTATTTTCTCAGCTGCATCCTCTGCAGCACGTGCTGGACCAGGCAGCGATGGAGAGGAGCATCAGGGCTTGGTAAGGAGGTGGCTGCTCCAGACCGATCCCAGCAGGGCATCGCTGCCGGAGCACCCCTGAGTGCCCACCCTGGGTAGGACATGCCTGTACTAAACCCCTCCTGTAGCAATGCTAGAGATAGAGCCTTCCTCCTTGCCCAGTGCAGACACAAACCCCTTTGGCTCCCAACATCCCATCCAATCCATAGAGCTGCTCCCAGGGTTCCCTCCCGTCTCAAACCCTCCTCTGCAGCTCTTTGTCCCTTTGAGCAGAGCCAGCTCCGGACAAGCCCTGCCATCCCCGCCGATGGGGTGAGCCCCGGCATGCAGGAGGCTGCCAGGTGCTGCTGGGGGGCTGAGCGAGCAGCTACCGCTCCGGCTGGGAAATCCAAACGAGACAGAGATCCTAAGCGATGTGAGGCTGCAGCAGCGGCTTTGATTATCTCTGGTTTTGTTGCTGCTCCCCCCCCGCCCTGTGCCCTGTCTTTGTTCCGCCCGTGCTCAGAGATGTTATTCAGTGGAGTTTGCCAGCTCTTGGTAACAGGGGGAAAAAAAAAAAAAAACAACGAACCCCGAACTCCTGCACAAGCAGAGCTAATGAGCTCTCTCTGGAAATAAAAGCATCCTGAGGACAGCCTTGCCACACAGAACAGCCCGTTCTCTGTGGCGGCTCCGGCCACCGCCTCCCAGTGATGGCCCAGCACGGGGCTGTTGGGAGCTGTCACTTCCCATCCTTTCCCCCAGCCATGGCTCCTGTGGGGCTTGGAGAACGCCCCACCGTGGGTTGCTCCTCTGGCCAGAGCTCCGCTGTGGGGATGGGTGTTTGGGAGCATTTGGCCAACACCCTGATGCAGAGCCCATCGCCTTGTGCAGGCTGGCAGGACAGTGCAAGGACAGAACACATGTCCCCACGGGTCAGGAGCAGCTCTAACTGGATTGGAAAGGGGTTTGAGGAACACCTTGTCTCCCGTCACCGGCTGGGCATTCCCTGGGGTGGATGGTGGAGGAGGTGGGCTCGCTGCAGCCCCGCGTGTCTGCAGGGAAAGCAAACCTGCAGTCCCTGAGGGCTGCCGAGGTTGTCAGGCATATGGCCAGGGGGGAATTTATCTTGCAGCAAAGCCGGCATCTGAAAGCCATTGCTTCTGATGTGCTCATGATTTGCTGAAACCTGCGTCTCCTTTGTCATATTCCTGTCTGTCTCTGCCTCAAATCCCAGAGCAAAGACTGAGAACTTGCTTGCAGAGAAGAGCAGGGTTGGGTTTTGTTTGGTTTTGGTTTTGGTTTTCTTTTTTTTTTCCCTCCACCTTTAAATATTTATTCTGAGCTCTCAAGATCTGCACGCCGTGATCTGGGGAGCCTGCCTGCGTGCTGGCGGTGTCTCTGGCACGGCAGAGGGGGGGCAGAGCCTTCCCCGTCCTCCTGCCTCCGCTCATGTGCCAGAGCTGGGTCCCAGAGGAGTGACGTGGGTTGTTCACCGCTTCCCACCCACCTGGGAACAAAACCCAAGGCCCACTAAAGTGCTGTGCAAAGATGGGTCAGGATCGTGAGCTGGTTTTGTGGGGAAGGGGCTGAGACAGAGGTCAAAGAGTCCCGGCTCATCTAGCAAGCTCCATCGCTGGGGTGGCACATCCTGAGTGGCACCGACCCCTCCGTGCCCTGCCTGACTTTCCCTGTCCCCGGCAGCACACAGAGATGCTTTCCCTCTCGTCTTTGCAGCTCATCCTGGGCTCTCAAGGTCGTGCAGGTAACCGGAGTGGTGCTACCAGCCTTGGCTTCCCAGCCGGAGCTGCTGTGCTGTGCTCAGCTGCCGGTTCCCCCCCCCCCCCCCCTTTCGCTTGCCTTGCTCTACTTTCCCAAGCCTCCCCGCTGCCACCGCTTGGGCATAGGGATTGAACTGAGGGAGAGCAGCCCCGTGCCGCTGGGATGCGTGTGCCCAGCGTGCACAGGAGGAGCATGGCTGGTGGCTCTGCCCCAGGATGTGCCCAGTATGCACTGCAGGCATAGAATCGTAGAATCATGGAATTGTCTAGGGTGGAAGGGACCTTTCAGATCATTGAATCCAACCATCAACCTAACTCTGATAAAGCCATCACTAAACGGTGTCCCTCAGCACCACATCTGCCCATTGTTTAAATACCCCCAGGGATGGTGGCTCCACCACTTCCCTGGGCAGCCTGTTCCAATGTTTGATGACCCTTTCAGTGTAGAAATTTTTCCTAATATCCAATCTAAACCTCTCGTGGCACAACTTGAGGCCATTTCCCCATGTCCTATCTCTTATTACTTGGGAGAAGAGACTGACACCCCCCCCCCCGTGGTCCTGTGTGTCCCTGTGAAAGGGAAGATGAAGTCCCAGGTGGCTGCAACCACCATCCTCCAAGAACTTCCCTGGAAGCTGGTTCTCTCACGGTGCTGGCTCACCTCTGGCTCTGCCCCAGGGGTGCCTGGATGAAGGCAGAGGGGTTTTTGCATCTTCTCACTGGAGCTCAAGTGTGGTGGCAGTTAACTTCTAGGGAAGAGGCTGGGAGCAGGTTTCTCAGCGGCTCCGCAAGGGACGGCAGAATCTCTCTGCCTTTCCAGGTGAGCACACAAATTGCTACCTCTGCCTCCAGCTGCTGCAGCCCGGGTGACCCGCTCGGCAGCTGGCACTCATCGGCACAAAGCCTCGTCCCTGGTCCCCCCCCGGGTGGTGTCAGCCAGGGGCTTCCCGGGACCTGTGAGTGTCGTGGGCGCCGACGCGGAAAATCTTCCACGGAGGCCTGGGGTTGGGTGGCAGGTGCAGCTCTGCTGGGAGATGCCTTCAAACCAGCACGTAGCCAAAGGCAAGAGGAGGCAGAGGAGAGACAATAGGGGAAATAAATGCAGGCTAAACTCCGGTAAGCTGCCAAGTGGTGAGGTTGGGAACCATGGCAGGGGTTTCCTGAGCTGCTCTTCCCACGCCTGCTTGCCCTCTGCCTGTACCCGCCACCAGCTGGCAGTGGGACCAGCCCGCTCGGCTCTCACTGCATTTCAGGCCAGAACAGCCTAATTAGCAGGAAAAGTTCCACTGAGATAAGTTACTGCTGCTGTTAAGAAGTGCAATTAATCTCTCTTTTCTGCTGTTGCAACTGTGGGCATTGAAGTTTGCTGCTCTTACACCATGTCATGGCAGAGCTCTTGTGCAGAGGAGGGGGAAAAAAGTTAAAATTATAGCAAGGAAAGAAGCTCTTGTTGTCAGTTTGCTGCTGCTTGGGTGTCTCGTTGGGTCAGAGCTGCTGTGCCCACGCAGAGCGATGCCAGCCCCTGCCTGTCCCCTTCTGCACCCGCCTGTGCGTGGCTCGGTTGGGGTGGTGGGCTATGAGATGGTTTTGAAGGAAGGTGGGGGGAGATGTGCTGTGTGTCCAGCTCCTGCTCTGTCCATGCCCCTTCCTCCTTGTGGTGTCACACCTTGCCCAGGGCTGCAACACCCTGGGGCTCCCTGGCTCCATTGGGGATTATTCACAGGAACAGACAGTGCCAGAAGTATCTCCTGGGAGTGAAAAATCTGAGGTCTGAGACTTGCTGGAAACATTTCCTTCAGATTCAAGCTTATTCAGTCATCGGTCATTTGGCCTAACAAAACCCTGTGGCACTCTGTGAGCCATGGGGAAAGCACCCAGAGCACACGCAAGAAAAGTTTGCAGCTGGGTGTTGCAATAACTTACTAATGAACGGTTGGGATAAGTCATTATTTCATAAAATCAGCCAGGAAAAAGACTGCCGATTAGTTCTTTATAATAAACAATGGTGAGCAGTGTGTCTTGGTTCAAGCCAGACTGACTTTTAGAGTGATTCATGGATTTTTCCAGAGGAAAAATCACCTTTGTGGGGATCGCTGGTGTGCGGGGTGCCTGCTTGCCTTTGTGAGTAATTCCAATCCCCCCCCCCCCCCCCCCCCCCCGACCAGCCCCGAAAGCACCAGGGTGTGGAAAAACGATGAACTTCTCTGCAGGAACTGCAAGGGGGACTTGAGAGGGAGGAAGGGTGTGCTTGGCTCTACCACTGCAGCCGATGACTGTATCGCTTTGAAGAGCACCGCAGGAGGTGGGGGAGTGGGAATTTCACCACCAGAAACACTGAACGAGTCGAATCTCGGGGGGGAGGAGAAAAAAAAAAAAAGCTGAGCCGCGATGTCTAAGTGAGTTCGGTTGGGACCAGCTGATGCTCCCCCTTGAAACGTGCTGCAGCAAAGCGCACGCCCGAGGAGAAGCGTGTCCTGGCGTCGTTCGTTTCTATTTAATCTGGGTTGTCTTTATTTCCCCGCACCTTGGCTCTGCGCTGGAAGCCGGCCAGCCCCCGTGGTCCTCCGTGCCAGCGGCATCCGTGGGGCAGGAGGCGTGGGCGGGAGGTGGCAGCGTGTGGCTGGAGGTGTAGCGTGCGTCTGTGCGAGGCTGCTTGGGGGTTTTTTTGGGTTGTTTTTTTTTTTTTTTTTTTTTTAAAAAGCAGCCAGGGTGGGATGGGGAAATGCCAGGCGAGGCAGTAGTCATAGGTGTGAGCGGTGCCCGCGCCTCGGAGGCAGCGCCGGGGGTGGCGGCGGCCCTTGCTGCGGCATTGGGGGCTGTTTCTTAGTTTGGAGCTGGAAGTAAAAAAAAAAAAAAAAAGAAAAAAAAAAAGAAAAAGTACTAGTTCTGCTGAGCCTAAACTTGAAACTTAGCTTGGTTTCTCAGTGAGGTTTTTTTTTTTTTTCTGACTGGTCTTGGGGAAAAATCCAGGGCAAGAAAGATTAAGGGGTTGGAGCATCTCCCCTATGAGGAAAGGCTGAGAGAGCTGGGGCTCTTTAGCCTGGAGAAGAGAAGGCTGAGGGGAGACCTTATTAATCTTACAATTACATAAAGGGTGGGTTGAAGGAGGATGGAGCCGGACTCTTTTCGGTGGTTCCCAGTGACAGGACGAGGGGCAACGGGCACAAGATGGCACATGGGAAGTTCCATTCAAATATGAGGAAAAACTTCTTTCCAGTGAGGGTGCCAGAGCCCTGGAACAGGCTGCCCAGGGAGGGAGTGGAGTCCCCTTCTCTGGAGATCTTCAAGACCCTCCTGGATGCAGTCCTGAGTGATGTGCTCTGGGCAACCCTGGTTTAGCAGGGGAGTGGGACTAGATGATCTCTAGAGGTCCCTTCCAACGCTGACAATTCCGTAATTCTGTGAAAAATGTAGGTGTTTGGCCAAAACCTTGAGTTTCCCAGCATGGCTTGTGTGGGAGAGGCTTGTGTAGGGATGGAGTTGGGAAGGAGGAAGAAGGAGAGGTCAGCCTGGAGGCTGGCCCGGCCCTGGGAAGCCACAGGTGGGGTGGCATGTCCCTTGGTGCAGTACCACCCCATGGCAGTGCGGCTCTGCCCATCAAATAGCCACCCGGGTCCCTTGTCCCCGCAGCTGCTCTGTGACATTGGCACGGAGCTCCCAGAGGAGCGTGCCACCTCCTCCATCCCCAGCCCTCCCTCCACCGCCGTGCCCATCCCGTATTCATTGCGATGCCCGTGTACTTCTCTCAGCCCAATATACTTTGAATTACTGCTCATCTATTCCTCTTGTCATCCTCATGCTCATAACTAGGAAGCCTGCATTACCCGTTTGCACATCTGTCAAACGGCGTGTTCCTTGGCCATTTCCAGAGATACATAAAATTGCCCGTGGTTATGACATTATTGACAACCCACCCCGTCTCCTTCCCCCTCCCCGAGCCCAAATGGCTGCCTCGCTTTATGAGGATTGATATTTGGGCAGTAAATATTTTAGAGCCTCATCTGATGAGTGTGTCTGTGCGGGTGAATACATTTCTGGCGGAGGGCAGATGTTGGAGCTATCTTCATTGGGAATGCGGGGCCTTGGCTTTCTCTCTCCCGTCTTTGCAGCATCTCTGTCATCTCTCTCCAGCTGCCTGGTCCTGGTGGGAAAAACGGGAATGGGAAGGGAAAAGCCAAGCAGAGGTTGCTGGGAAGGACTAGGGCTGGCTGGGCTGGCAGAGCTCCGTGAGGGATGTTGGGTGTCGGTGGCCTGTGGCTGCAGCATCCTGATGCTGTGCTCCCTGTGTCCGTCACCACAGAACTGAATTTCTATGGACAAGGTGTTTTCCTTCCCCAAACCCAGGGAAGCCACAAATTCCTGCTGTGTTGGACAAGTAGTTTCAGCCCTTTTGAGAAAAAAAAAAAAAAAAAAGAAAAGAAGACAAGCGTCAGGCTGTCTGCGGTTTCTGAGGGATATATTTTGACTCGGCTGTTCTTCTGAAAAGCCGCTTCATCTCCCAAAGTTTCAAAACGCACTTCGGTAAATGCCTCTAAAGAGGAAACAGCTTGGGAACAACGCAGCCTGGGTGACCTGAACAAGGTTTTTTTATCTTGCTGAGAAAAGCAAAGGAGCCCATTTTCAGTTTCTCAAAACGATTTGCTCTCTTTTCCTTAAATCAGCAAAACAAAGAGTGTTGCCTGATTCCCAGGGAAGAGAAAAAGCGGCTGCGTCTCCTGCAGAGCGAGCCAGGGCTGGGCTGGGATGCAGCCGGCTGCCGTTTGGGCTGTCACCCTTGGCTTGGGCTGGCTCTCAGCTGGGGACATCAGAAGTGGGGCAGCTTTGAAGTACATCTGCACTCGGGCTCTCCGGGAGTTTTCCCAGCTTCGGAGCGTGCCAGGCTGGGACCCCCCCACTGAAGGAACCAGAGTGAGGTGATGGAGGGGCTGTGGGGCTGGCGCCCCTGCCGGCGTGTCACCCCAACGCTGGCTGTTCCCAGGGTGTGGGTGTCCTTTTCCCCACCCTCTTGGATTCCTGACGGGGGAGCGATGTGCAAAGGGGGCTCGGCAGCATCACTGGATTTTTAAGGGCAGGAAATAGGATGGAGCATTTCTGGGGGCTGCTGCTTGGGGTTTGAATCACAGGATGGTTGGTGTTGGAAGGGACCTCTGGAGATCACCTAGTCCAAGCCCCCTGCCAAAGCAGGGTCACCCAGAGCGGGCTGGACAGGAACGCATCCAGGAGCGCTTGGAATATCTCCAGAGAAGGAGACTCCAGACCCCCTCTGGGCAGCCTGTCCCAGGGCTCTGCCACCCTCAAAGGAAAGAAGTTTTTCCTCATGTTGAGATGGAATTTCTTGTGTTCCAGTTTGTGCCAGTTGCCCCTTATCCTGTCACTGGGCACCACTGAGAAGAGTCTGGCCCCATCCTCTTGCCACCTGCCCTTTAGATATTGATAAGCCATGATGAGGTCCCCTCTCAGTCTTCTCCAGGATGACCAGAACCAGCCTTTCATCATCAGAGGGATGCTCCAGTCCCATCTTTGTAGCCTCTGCTGGACTCTCTCCAGCAGTTCTCTATCCTTCTTGAACTGGGGAGCCCAGAACTGGACCCAGTGCTCCAGATGTGGCCTCACCAGGGCAGAGTAGAGAGGGGAGGATGACCTCCCTCCACCTGCTGGCCATGCTCTTTTTTAATGCCCCCCAGGATGCCATTGACCCTCTTGGCCACAAGGGCACATTGCTGGCTCATGGGCTACTTGTTGTCCACCAGGACTCCCAGGTCCCTCTCTACAGAGCTGCTTTCCAGCAGATCAGCCGCTAACCTGTACCGGTGCAGGGGGTTATTTCTCCTCAGGTGCAGCACCCTACATTTGCCCTTGTTGAACTTCATTAGGTTCCTCTCCGCCCAACTCTCCAGCCTGTCCAGGTCTCGCTATATGGTGGTACAGCCTTCTGGTGTGTCACCCGCTCTTCCCAGTTTTGTACCATCAGCAAACTTACTGAGGGTACACTCTGTCCCCTCATTCAGGTCATTGGTGAATTTGTTGAGCAGGACTGGACCCAGTACTGACCCCTGGGGGACTCTGCTAGCTACAGGCCTCCAACCCAAGGGGGTACATGGATTTTCAGGGGTGCCCTGTGGGCCAGGGCCATCTTCTTGGGGGCAACTTTACCAGCGCTGGTACCATGGTGCAGGTGTTTTGCTGGTCTGCTGTACCTCTTACATCCAGTTCGCTCAGGGGAGGAGAGATCTGCACCATGGAGGAGCTAATCTGTATGGGAGACATCTGCGGAGGTGCTGGGGAGAAGAGATGGTCCCCATCCCTGCTTGCAAGGGTTTGTGTCTCCGTCTCCAAAAGGCCTTGGCTGCAGGAGCCACGCACCGAGGTGAGGAGTTCAGTGGCCTCATTTACTTGCCGATGAAGGATGCTGCCCTGGCCCTGTCCAGTCTGCTTTTTTACAGCAATATAGTATCTATTTATTTATGATTTCCGTGGGTGGTGTTTTGGATGATCTATTGAGCCAGAGTGAGATATTTTGAGGCACAGCGAGATATTTTAAAAACATCTCATCACTCTGGAAATATCCATGGTGCGATAGCTGCGTATTAGTCATTCGGAAAGGGAGTGATTTCAATGAAAGAAAAAACATTTCATCTTGTCAGAGCGTTTTCACTCACTGTCTGCCAGGCAGCTGCTGTCAGTCTTCAGTCTCTGTGGCTGGTTTTACTCCTTCTCAGGCGCTGCCTTTTATTTTATTTCCTAACAAGAAATAAAATAAACCCTCTAATGGATATTGGTAGCTATGAACTCATCAATTGTCAGTAAGAGGGAGCCTTTAAAAAGATGCAATAAACCCTCTTTGCACTGGATTATTTCCAGTGGGATTATTTCTCCCGGGGACTATCTCCGTTTGGAAGGAGAAACTCCTCCTCCAGGTATTGGATCTTGAACAAAAGGCCCTGCCTCTGACATGATTTATCCCCCTGGAAAGTGGGAGTAACTCCAATATGCTCACACACCAGCTGGGGGTGCAGAATTAGGCTCAGGGAGAACAGGAGGAGAGATGGTTTTCTCCTAGGAGAAGGAAAAAAAAGAAAAAAAATCTGTAGGAAAACACAAATGATGAGGCCCCATCCTGCAAGGAAAAACAGCACAAAGCCGTTCAGCAAATCAAAAGCCAAATGAGCTGTAAAAAAACACCACCGTTGGTAGGAGAGATTTTCACTTGGAGGGAATCCGCCATAAATCACCTAATATTCAGCTTTGCGCTGCCATTTGGGAAAACGTTCATCATATTCTCCTGCTCTCTGCTCTGCTCGCTGTGTATCTATCGCTGGGGTTTCTGTAGCACAGCCTGCGTGCCCTGGGGAGGAGGCGATTCGGCTGAGGTGCTCCCATCTCGTCTGATCGTTCTCCGTAATCAGGCTGAGAGTAATTACACCGCAGTGACGCCGTTGAGTACTATGCACTGTCGCTTTGCAGGATGCAATTGCCAGTCCAGCAGATCACCGCTTAAACAACTAAAAATCGCTGGTTAAATGCTTGGTTGGTGTTGATACCCAGAGTTTTCCCATGGTGAAGGAGGCTTGAGCACATCTAAGGGAAGCCTGGTGGGGATGGGCTTGTACTAAAGCCATTTTGGGGGGATGTTCCTCTTCTGCGACAGCTACCCCTTTGGCCATCACCTTTGAGCTAGGGAGTTTTGGCTGGGTTTCCTTCACCCCAGAGTTTTCCCGGGGTCTAGGATACTCGAGCACATCTAAGGGAAGCCTGGTGGGGATGGGCTCGTATCCAAGCCGTTTTGGGGGACTGTTTCTCTACTGCAGCAGTCCCCCCTTGGCCATCTCCTTTGAGTTAGGGAGTCCTGGGTGGGTTTCCTTCACCCCAGAGTTTCCCGGGGTGTAGGACGCTCGAACACCTCCAGGGAAGCCTGGTGGGGATGGACTTGTACCCAAGCTGTTTTGGGGGACTGTTTCTCTACTGCAGCAGTCCCCCCTTGGCCATCTCCTTTGAGTTAGGGAGTCCTGGGTGGGTTTCCTTCACCCCAGAGTTTCCCGGGGTGTAGGACGCTCGAACACCTCCAGGGAAGCCTGGTGGGGATGGACTTGTACCCAAGCTGTTTTGGGGGGATGTTCCTCTTCTGCAGCAGCTCCCCCTTTGGCCATCAGCTTTGAGCTAGGGAGTCTTCGCTGGGTTTCCTTCACCCCAGAGTTTTCCCGGGGTATAGGATGCTTGAACACATCTAAGGGCACCTCCAGGGAAGCCTGGTGGGGATGGGCTTGTGCCCAAGCTGTTTTGGGAGGCTGTTTCTCTACTGCAGCAGCTCCCCTTTGACCATCTCCTTTGAGTTAGGGAGTCCTGGCTGGGTTTCTGAAGCCCTGCGTGGACGGGCAGCTGCCTTCGATGGGGCTTGCCCGCTCCTGCCGGCACACTGAGCTCTGCCTGCACCCCCCATGCGTGCCCACCCCCACCTCCCACCGCTGCGGTCAGAGCCGCTCCAGCCAGGGGTTTAAAATAGAAGCTATTAACTAAAGAGCAGGAGAGGGCAGGGGGGAGGCAGCCAAATCCCTCCGGGAGGATGCCAGCGCTGGCTCGGGGTTTAGAGAGCCCTGGTGTCTTGGAGCCTTCTCCCCAGCTCCCCTGGGGTGAGAGGGGCATCGCTCCCTGGGAAAGCAGGAATCAGGGGGGGTCAGGGTGGCAGCTGCCCTGGACCAAGTGCCCATAAACCCTGTCTCTCGCTGAAAGCTGGGCTTGCCAGTGGGGACTTGTAAGCTTTACAACTGTTGCCTCTTGTTTCTGGCAAAATGAAATGAAAATGGCAAAGCAAAGCCATTTCTTCCCTTTAACCTTTTCCCTTTCACGCCCACACTTGACCCCAAACATTCTTCTCTTGCCAATCGCTCTTAATTCAATTAACACAAGCTAACCTTTTGCATTTCTTGGCCAGAGGCAGGACTTATCCCCGGCGTGGGGAATCCTCTGCTCTCCTGCCCTTTTGGCAAGGCGTCCGATGCATCCCTTTGCTGACGGTGAGCGCGTCCCCGTCCCGCGCCCCTGAGTCAGCAGCGTGCTGCTGCCGCCAGCATGCTCTTTCGGCTTCAAAAAAAAATCAGGAAGTTTCAGTATTTAAAGTCTTTAAGCAGATGGGAAGCCACAAACTACAGTCGGTGGAGGGAGCGTGTTTCATGACTAACAAAATATGCCAGGTAGGCCGTTCCACTTGAGATATTTTCAGGAATATAATCACTTTCACACATCTTCATAAATTTGCCAAAGTGTTAGTTTTCTCCCATATGGATTGGGGAGGATGCAGCATGTCATGACTGTTGCACAGCATCTTGCATGCTGTGTCTTTGTGGTGGGTTGGTTTTTTTTTTTTTTTTTCTCCTGTCTTCCCCCCCCCTCCCAGGCTGTAATTGAAATAAAAGTTTGATTCCCCCTTCCCTGTAATTAACGTGGGCAGAGGGTCGTCCTCAAGTGTTGCAGTGGGGGAGCTCCTTGGCCTCCCTCCAAGGCAGGGCAGAGGAGGCAGTGGGTAAATCTCTAATAATTCCCCCCAAAAGGGCTGGGATTGGGCTGGAGTGATGCCAGGGATGCTGTCCCCAGTGGGGTACCAGCAGGTGCCAGGGGGATGCTCTACGGGAGCCCCAAAGGCTGCATCCTTCCCGTTGAGCTCCTTTGAATAGATGCTCCAGCGTCGCAATGGGGTAAACAAATGCAAAATATTTTGAAGCCATTCAGTCTCAGCAATGGATTCTTTCTTTTCTTTTTGGTATCGTGGCAAAATTAAATAAAAGGACCCGTTTTCTGCATGTTATTGATCTTTCACTCAAAATCTGGGCCCTTTTCCAGGAAAAATGAGCCCTTTTGTGAACAAAGAGACAGGCACCTTCCCAACAAAAGTCAGCTTTCAAATCCAATGTTCTCTGTGTTTGAAATTTCATGTTTCTGATAGGAAAATATCAATTTCACTCAAATTTGCAGTGAAGTGATGCTGGAGGGGATAGGGGAGGAGGGGGAGAGACTGCCCTGAATGGATTGATGAGCACTTGAAGGCCAGATTGCTGAAGGGATTTAAAAGCAAAGGGAAAAGCAACCTTGTCACTGATTTTTGAACAGCTTGTGTTGTGAACCTGGAGCCAGGCTGTTGGGCTGGAGATGGCCCCACTGTCCTCGTCCCTCTGGGACTCAGAGCCTTCATCGTACGTCCTACCCGGAGCAGGAGGGCTCAGCCTGGCTGTCCTGGACGGATCTCAGCCTTGGCAGTTTAGATTCACTTATTTTTTTTAACATGGTGGCTGCTAGGGCTGGATACTGAACTGGTGTAGATTGGTGTAGCTGTTACCTTGGGTGAGCGCTCCACCGAGCCAAGCTGGGCTTGTCCAAGGTTAAGTCGTTAAATCTCTGTAGCTCGTTTATTTGTTGGTGAAGCACTTGGGAATCGCTTGGGAGGAGACGCGTGACGCTCCCTTGGACTGCGCTGCCACGTGGATGCTCAGCTGGCGGGTAGGGCTGCCGAGCTGGGTATCCCAAACGCGTCCTCATAGCGCAGCCCATTGCCGCGACACCCCCATTATAATGAGGGGAGCCACCTTCACCTCCCAGCCCTGCTGCTGCATCCTTTGATAGCGAGTAAATTGGTTTTCTGCAGCTGTTTTCTACCTGTTGCGGCGGCGATGCCCTTTCCTTGCTGTAATGTCGGGGGTGGGGTGGGGGGGTGGGGGGTGGGATGGAGGCAGCGCTGGCTCAGGGGCATCCTTCCCAAGGTTGTCCATCCGGCACCCTGCTTGCTCACCGCTGCTACAGGAAAAGTTTCCCGGTGACTCTGAGCAGAAAAGTTTCTCCCCACCCGCACCTCGACGGGGTTTGCTCCCGGTGCTTTGATTCCCGGCTGCGTGTGTAAGCTCCGCTTTATCTTTGGAAAGGCACGGCGGCGCTGACAAGTGGTGCAGGCGACGGGGGCTTGTAGGTGGATCGTTTTTAGCAGTGCGCACGCACGGAGCAGACAGCTTGGGCATGTTCCAAAACACTTCCCACGTCCCGTCCCCCCCCACCTCCCCGGGGCTGAATTTTAAGAAGCTGGGGCATCTGCACATTCAAAACGCTCCAGGGTTGGGGAAAGGGGGGCGAAAAGAAGGGGAAAAAAAACTAATCCCAAAGGCAGGCAGAGCAGCCAGCAAGCGTGGAAGGGGTGAGGAGCACCCACAGGCTGATGTCTTGCTACGGAGGGGAGTGTGTTGCAAAGGCTGAGCAGGTCCCAGCCGCTCTCCGGAGGGGCAGAGCACAGGTGAGCCTGGAGCCGCAGCCGCTGGCCTGGCCGGCGGCTGGTTTTACTCATGGTTGAGTGGGGGGGGGTGGGGAGGGACTGGGAAGAGGAGCTGGAGTTATCTAGGAACAGTGTCCGGGTGAGTCCCTGTTCCTCCCGTCCAGCCGAGGTGGTGCAGCCTCCCAGCAGCTCCCTATATTTGGGGGACCCAGAGCCTTGCAGGAAGAGGGGGGGTGGGCTTGGGGGGGGGGGGGGGCAGAGGTGTCTTCCTTACGGTGATGGGGAGATGGGAATGAGCTCTGTGCTTGTCCCACCTTGGGGCTGCCGGTTAATGGCAGGAGGTGCCCCACCAGCTTCTTTCCATAGGGCAGCCCTGTTGCACAGGACCAGCGTCATCCCCTTCTGCATCTCCTGAGGGAGCTGAAACAAGCAGGCAGTGGGCAGGGGGTTGCTGTCGGGAACACACGTGCCCTGTGGTTGCTCCAGCTGGCTGAGGGCTATTTCAGCCCTACCCTGGGCTCCCTGGGGCAGGGTGGGACGGACAGCTGGAGAATGGAACCTCTGGGGGATGGAGGACGGTCTCTGTGTATGTGTGTGGGGGTTCGGTGAAGTCTTGGAGCCCCTGGAGCGATGATCTGGGGCTTCCTGTCTAAGTCCTGGTATAGCTCTGGATAAGAAGCTTCAGGCTGTGTTCCCTGTTCAGGAGGCTTTCTGTGCTGGGTGGCCAGCTTAGGTGCCTGGAAGTGCTGAGAATAGCCCCAGTTCTTGCTGTTGCTGCTTCCTTGAGATGCGAGGTCCCTGCTCCTGGTGACATGGGGCCTCGAAGATCTTGCGCTGGAGTGTTAGGAAGGGATGGGTGCAAATCTGGAGAGCCTGAGCTGTCTGGTGAGGTCCTAATAGCTTAGTGAGCTGGTCTGCACTCTGAGATCCACGGATGGAGAGCGCGTCCATGTGCATGCTCCATCGAGACCCTATTCCCGCTGCCGGTGAGGACCATGACTGCGTGATGTCCTGGCAGTCCCAGTCCATCTTTGTAGGGGTGTCTGGGCTCCAACAGCTCCCTCGTACCTCGCACAGCGTGCGTCTGCTGGGCCAGGCACGGGGGATGCTCCTCCCGACGCATCACGTGCAAGAGGGACACCTTCCTGGCGCTCCCCCATGGATGCCTTCCATGCCGCTCAGCAGACAGTCACCCTGGCGTCGGGGCGACTTGTGCCGTGGCTTATTTAAACGTGACTTTTGCCTGGTGGCAGCAGCTGGTGGTGAGGAGAGGGGGAAGCTTGTGAGGAGCAACAAGGAGAGAAGACCTAGCGTGGAAAGCAGCCCTGCCTCTCCTGTGAGCTAAATGGCCCCAAGCTCAGGACTTTTTTTCCTTTCATTTTGGGAAGAGGAGACTTCTTGGGAAGCCTCTACTTCCTCAGCATCCCTCCCAGAAGAGGCTGAAGCAGACTCCAATTTATGAGCTTTTCAAGTCTCTTGGTACCAGCAGAAGTAGTGCTCTCCACCGTGTCCTCATCCCCCAGGTAGCCTCAGGGCAAGGAGCAGCCTCTTGGCAATAGATAAGTTTCTGGGGTCCTTCTGTCCTCTGTCCCTTGTCCCTCAGGTGGGCAGGGGGACGTTTGCACCTCTGGCATCCAAGGGAGGAGGACAAGGCTCTCCCTCCTCCTCTCCTGCTGTGTGGCCTGGGTGAGGAGGAGGGAGGCAGAGAGGGATGGGGATGGACCCAGGGTGCCCTGGGGGACTGGCTCATTCCTGCTAATTAGCAGTGTAACCAGCCATCACACAGCCCGGCTCCTGACAGATAATTACCTTGCAGGGTGCAGGGAAGGGAGCAGAAAAACTTGCTGTCCGCGGGGATTTTAAAGCCTCCCCATTCTTGAACTCATTTGGGAAAGGCAACAAAAAAAACCCCAAAACGTATATATATTTTAACAGCTATTTCTGCCAGCCAGGCAGACCAATTTGTTACCGAAGTGACACACTTGATTTTAACTGTAAGAATCAAGTTTTTTGGCTTTTTTCCTTTTTCAGTCCCTGGCTCAGCTGCGGGGTGATCCGGGGAGGGGGGGGCTGCAGGGTGTCGGGCTGGGGGCTTCCTCCCCGGCTGAGCATTGCTAAGCTCATGGGTGTTGTAGAGCGAGGGGAGAAAAATAAATCTGGGTGTGATTCCCAGTCTGCTCGCTGCGGCACAGCGAGGTTTCCGTGGGGCCAGGGTATCCTGCCATCCCTTTGCTAACGTGACCGCGGGAACGCTGCCTTAGGGCTGCTGGAGGTCCTGTCCCCGATGCTGGCCGCTCCGCTGCCCTGGGGACGGCTGCCGGAGGCTGCCCCGCGGGTCCCTGCCGGCCGTGCCGGGGCTGTGCCGGGCAGTGCTGTCCCTTGGGTGCTCCTTGTGCCCGGCGGGTGGGATCGCTGCCGGCCAGAGTAGTGTCTGTGCTCTCCTCGCGCCGGGGCCGGGGACCTCATTAGCTGCCTCCGTCTCCTCTCCCTTCTGTTTATCTCCAGTTTTTCAACCGCTTGTCTGATTTTAAGGTTTTTTTTTTTTGGTGATTTTTATTTTTTTTTCCTGCCTTGAAGGGAGAAATGAATGTGTGAGTCATGACGGGGCCTGACAGCTCCCTGCACACCCTGCCGGGCTCTACTGAAGTTGGGGTGGCTGCAGCCATGGGTGCCCCATGCGTGTCCCATGGGGGGGCGGGTACAGGGGGGAGGGAAAGAGCATCCCAGCCTTTTCCCCCCCATCACCCATTAACCCTTTGCTCTGCGGTGCTTGGAACAGGGTCTGGCAAAGCTCAGGTGTCCAAGGAGGGGTTGGAGGGCAGATTTGTGGTTCTCCTTGGGAAGAGCGGTGGGGACACCATGGGATGGGGTGACAAGAGAGGACAGCAGGGTGGCAGCAGCTTGGGATCGAAGCTCAGTTTAACCCTGCCTCTTTCTGTTGGCTGTAGTGGATTTGGGCCGTGCCAAACTGAAGGAAAGGTTCTTGGCCACATGCGTGTGCCTTGGTCAGGAATAGGCTTCGGGTCGGTGCCCTCATCCCCGTCCCAGTGCACCAGGGATGTTTGTTCCCACGCAGAGTTGGGTCCGGGCTGGTGGTCCCCATGGCACCTCCCTGCTGAAGGAGCTTTGCCACTTGGTGCCACGCACTGTTGGGGTGCAGGGGACGGTGATTCCTCCTCCTCCTCCTCCTTCTCCTCCTCTTCCTCCTTCTCCTTGATGTGGGGCTGTGGGTGCCAAGCTGCATCTCTCCTGCTTGCCAACCCTGCCCTGTCGGCAATCTCAGTCCCCCTTCCTCCACACCCCGTCTCCCTTTGGAAAACCAGCAGTTACTCTTAGTCAGTGCTGTCACACGGATCATTACTTTGGGAATCCCAGGGAGACAGGCACTTGGCCACGGTCCAGCATGGCCGGTGCCGTCCTCTGCAGCCCATCGCCACCCTGGCACCTCTCGCTTAGAGGGGTAGGGCCACCCCAAACTCTCCCCTAGAGCCCCTCTAGGATGCTCCCAGCATCTTGCCAATGCTTTTTATAGCCTGAGCTCGTGCTTCCCGGCAGGCTCGCTGGCTGACCTGGATACGGCCGTGCTGCGTTAGGGCTGCGTTCGGCTTGTGTTCCCCCCATGCTCCCTCCTCGTGTCCCAGGGGGCTTGTCGGTGCCGAGGAGGTGGCCGGGGGCTGCGCACCCCAGGCTCTGCTCGCAAATTTGGCAGCATCTGTCGTCCTGCCGGCTCTTGCGTCGAGCGTTTTCAGTCCAGGCTGGGTTAATTGGGATTTCTGCAAGCACGCACCGTCGGATCTCTGCTCCAAGGGGGTCCCTTCTCTGGAGCAGGTGCTTTTTCTCCCAGATGCTGTTCTGCACAAGAGGGAATGGGGACAAATTAGCATCCCCGGCATTTCTGGCTCTCCCCTCTCCTTGCCTGCCTGCCCCCCACCCCCTTCCCATCTCTCTTTAAAGAGATTCAGGTCATGCCTGGAATTAGGGCTCCCTGAACTGCAGAGAAACAGTGTTTAAACTGCTTACCATTGATTCGATGGAGTGGTTTGGGTCTGGTTTGTTCCCCACCCCTGCCCTCAGTTTCAGGACGTGTGTTCGCAGCATGGCCCATTAATCCTCGCCCCTATGCCTTTACCATCATGGGCTGCAGAGGTGGGTCTGGTGTCCCTGGGGGACTGCTTGGCACCCCACTAGCAGCCAGCTGCTCTCCGCACAGAGACCTTGCAGGAAGGCATTTTATTTAGCCGCCTTCGTTTATCGCGGCGCTCTGGCTGGGATTAGACACAGATAAGACGATCAATAAATCCTCCTCTTGCCTGAGATGTGCTGTGAATTTTTCGGGGAAGGGTAGGGAAAGGATAGGGTGCCCCTTCAAAGGCGGCAAGAGCCGGAGGCAAGGGAGGGGACAGCCCATGCTGTGAGGTGGCAGGGAGTTGGGGCGGGGGGGGGCGGGGAACCCTGGCTCCAGACCGCGCTGCCGGTTTATGAGAAGACATCTGTACGTGTTGGAGGGGACGAGAAACGCCGCGCCGCCGCTGCGGCTGGCATGGCTGTGCCGCCGGAGAAAGTAGGTCAGGCTCTGTGCTGCAGAGCCCCGCGCCAAGGCAGAGCCCCCAACAGAGACCGGGCACCCACCTCTCCCCAAATCCTGCCCCCGCCGGCTGCTCCACTGACAGCCATGGGCAGCCGCTGGGTTGGCGTCAGCCCCTCACCCTGGCATCGGGGTACGTTTGGCTGCAGGAGGGATGCCCTAGGGATGCAACTCCAGCATCAGGAGGGAGCAGACGCTCCTCCGGCTCCCCAGCGTTTCGAGGGTCCCCCCCCCCCCTTAGCTAGGGGTGGGAAAGCGCAGGGCCAGCCCCCTCCCTCCTTCTGGGAGCGTTTTCTGCATCGGCAGGGAGATGTGGGAGGAGGAGAAAAAAAAAAAAAGGTTAAAGGCAGTTTAACAGCTAAATCTACAGCAATTTTGGGTGCTTTGTGGGGCCCTCAAAGCCACCCTCGGAGGGGAAGGGGGGGCAGGACAGGATGAGTAAAGGGCGTCCCGTGGGAGGGGCTCAAGCGGGGCTGGAGGATGCCCTGGCTTGGCTCAGGAGGATGGCTGGGTCCATCACCGCTTCCAGGGAGGTTTGGTGGTTGCTGGGGCGAGGAGAAAATTAAGATGTACTTTCAAGACGGAGGTGTTTCAAGTGCAAATCGGGAGCGTTTCCCCAGCAGAGCCCAGCGTGGCATTTTGCTGCAGCTGTAGGCACCTGGTGTGAGGTGGAAGAAAACTTTGAAATTGCCTTTGCCATGCGAGGGCAGGGCTGGGCTCCCGCTCCCGGCTGCGTCCTGGGTGCTGGGTCGCATCCCTGGGAATCACGGCTTGCTGCAGCCAGGGGCACGGGGCCACCAGTCCGGGACTGCCAGGCTCAGGGAGGTGACAATCCCATGCTAACATGGCTCTGGTGGCATCGCTGCCCTGACCCAGAGCGGGGAGGTGGGCAGGGGCACTGCATCCTCCAGCGAGGACCTGGACCAACCCGAGCGGGCCAGTGGTGAAGATGCAGCAAGCCAGGTGGGGAATAAATTGAGCGTGTAGATCACAGGCAAGTCTGGGCTTTATTGATTTTCAATGAAAGGCTGTGTCATGAATTTTTCTCTCCCACTGTATTTGCTGCAAAGTTGCATCTTGACTCCAGCCACTAACTAGAGAGCTCATTTCCACACACACAACCCCCCAGGAGATGCTGGGGGGGGGACGGGACAGGGGGGAGGCAAGTTTGCACATGGTCTTTTTAAGCGCATGATGGATGCAGTGGCTTTAATAATCCAACACCAGAAGAGAAAGCCGGTATTAACAGCGGAAAATGTTATGTCCAGCACTCCCAAGTGACTTATCACCAAGGGGCTGCTTGTGGGATGCATCTTATTTGATGGGCTTATCTGATGGATGCATTATGCATCCCTCGCCGCTCCAGGATCCGCCTGGGAATGGTGGTCCTGGTCCCTGCTGTGCCCAAGAGGGACAGGACTTCAGCTGGGGGCCTTGGGGGTGTCACTGCTCTTGCTGGTTTTCCTTTCCTCCCGACAAGGGGAACACCCTAGAAGAGAGGGAACGTGGTCTCCATGTCACAACCTTTTTGGAAGCTGTGGAGCGATCTTGTTGCATCCCTCATTTAAGATGGTGTTTGGAATTTGGAGCGTCTCTTTAATCTCTTAAGTCATTGTTTTTAAACATTAAAGAATATTTAGAAATGCATAGAAGCGTGAAATGTTTTAGGAGATGTTTCTCCCCGTTTTCAGAAACTCTGACAAGGCTTTTTTGCTTCTCTGATGAACACGTTGAGAATCCGGGGCAAAGCATCGCAGCCAGCTGAGGGCTTTAAAAATAGATGACCAATGTTTGAAGGGCTTTGGATGGGTTTGTCTGGAAAAGAGGCGATGGAGAAAGAGATGTTTTTACCCGGTTTTGGGTACCACCACGCGGTGAGATGTGCAGTCACGGCAGCTCATGGCCTTGCAGGGCTGGGAAGTCTTGCAGGGGGCTGGGAATGTCCTGGAAGGGTTAATTCTGGTGCCTGGCTGTAGCTGGATGCACTGAAGCTGAAGTGGAGCAGTATGCAAATCTAGCCACTTTCATAAACTGCTTAATTAGGCGAATGTTAATGAGACGTTAATTACTGTTGTGCCGGCGAATCCCACGGAACGGAGATTATGTTTCTCTTCAAACATCCAGTCTTAATTATAACTTGCACTTAATTCCACTGTCTTGCCTGGGACGGGGCTGGGGAGGGAGGACGAGGCGCCAGCTCCTGTGGGTGCCCGCAGCACGTCCTCCCTCCTCGCCCACGCTGTAGCGGTGGCTGTGGGCACGTAGGGACGGAGCCGTGGTGACAGTGGCTTGAGGACAATGGCTGTGAACCCCTCCCTTGCAGCCAGCTCCTAGCGCTGGGGTCCAGCCCAGCAGTGAACCCTCCGGGTACGTGTCGCTGATGGGTCAGGGTGGAAAATCCCACGTCACACGTAAAAGCTCCCATCCTTTTCCTTCCTGGGCTTGGGAAGCCTTTGGGAGGTCCCTTTTCATGCCCAGTGTGCTCCAGGGATGCCACGTTGGAGGTGCCTGCCCCAAACTGGTCAGACTGGGATGGGGAGCTTCCGGGGACACGAGCATCCATCCTGTGCCCGGTTCCCTCCTTCCTCCCTTTCCGTTTCTACCTGCCTTGGCCTTTCCAGCTGGACTGCAAATGCTTTCTGCCGCCTGCCATTTCCCACTCCTGCATGGATTTTTAATTGATGGAAGTGCAAATTGCTGGAGGTCCTGCTTCCACAGTGCCCCCCGACGTGTGCATGTGAATATTTTTAAAGTATGGCTTCGACTTCGAGATCAGCAAGAGATCACTGCGATGACGAGCAGAGATGAGCATCCCATTTCCAATTTTAACACCTTTTTTTTTTTTAACGTGGTTTCCATTAATGTTCAGGGTAATGTAATACTTTCAAATGAAGTATTAGCGTACCATGAAATCTCCATCCTCGGGGGTTTTTTGGTGGTTTTTTTTCTGTGTGTGTCTGGTTTTAATCCCTGTGTAGTTGGTGGCTGCACTGGGCTGACTCTGAGTTTTTTTTGGGTCTGTGCTCATCGCTGTGATCACACTGGGGCTCGGGGGGGACTGGAGGGGACGGCGTCACCAGGCTGAAGCACGAGGTTTGGGCTCCATCGGGGTTTTTTCAGTACCGGTGGGGAGGATTTCTTCCAGCAGTGGGGCTATTTTTACGCAGGGAGATGTTCATCTTGCTGCTGCTGCCGGTGGGAGAGCCCAGGGGCTGCCCACCCCGGCGGGAGCTCCGTGTCCTTCACATCCTTGGCAAACGAGCTTTTTAATTACGCGCGCCGCGTCTGCACGCCTGGGAGCTTGCTGCCAGGAACCTGCAGCCACGGTGCGGTGGCCGTCGTCACCTTGGGCCCTCTCCGACGGCCAGCAAGTGGCTCGGGGAAGCCGCTCTGGGGTCGGAGTCGCCTTGGATGATTTGGACGGATGGTTTCCATCACCCGCCGATGCAGCCTGGAGGGGTGAGAAGAAAGTGTGTGGTGTCGTCCCCCAAGCCACCCGCGGCAGGGGTGACGATTCTCTGTATTGGATGTTTCAATTACAAAGGGTGTCAGCTTCGGTTTCATTTTCCCCGACGTTTCTTTCTGTTCCTCCCTCCCTTGCGAAGCTGCTGTTGGATTTCCAGACAGGTTTGATATTTCCTCCCCCCTCGCCCTAAGCCGGCAAGCCCTGGGGACTTCTGCGGGCGGCTCGCTCCAGTGCCGCTCCTTTGATGGCAGGCGATGTCCCTCCGGTGAGGGACACGTGGGGCTTGGAGGCTGCACCCACCGGGCTCCAGCCAGCCCTCACTGCCTTCCCAAATCATCTGAACGTGACTTTTTTTAATCTCCTAAAAAGCTTTTCTACCGGAAGAACTGCATCCAGCAACCAGGGATTTTTGATTTTTTTTTTTTTTTTTTCTTCTCCTCTGCGTTCTGTGTCTCTCAACATTGAAGCCCCTGTTAATTAATTAAGAATGAACTAAGTCCAATTCCTTTAATTTTTGAAAACTGGCAGGATCCAGCCACATACCCCCTGGCAGAGCCACCCACCACTCCCGCCTCCCCTCCTCGCAAGAGCAAAGCTCAAACGCACAGAGCCCCCGCTGCAAAACCAACAGCGGCGTGGGAGGCAGAGGCAGCATTTTGCATAGGATTTCAATAAAATACAGCGTGTTTGGGAAACATGAGGGACGGCAAAGCCAACACAGTGGGGGGGGCGGGGCGGGGGGGGGGAGTGGCACAGGCACAGGACCGAGAGAGGCTATCGCTTGCATTGGGGCTCCGCCGTTGAGAAACCCCCAATGTGGGTGGCTCCTCTGGTGCTTTTTGGAGCCTCAAAATGCCCCGAGGAGGTGCCGGCAGGGGTGGGTGCTCCGGTGCAGCCCCCTCCCCGGGTGCTGGTAGGTAGCCAAGGCTTCAGCTGGACATCATGGGCAGAGGAGAAGCCTTCACCCCAACCCAAGATGTTCCACCTGCAGCTGCTGGTCGCTTCTAATTGCCGAGCCCAGCACCAGTTTTATTTATTTAAAATAAAAGGAGCAGAGGGAAAGAAAGGAGGGTTTGGCTCAGCGGCATCTCTAAATTAGCCTTATTGTGCTGGGAGCCTTGTGTCAGGGTAAATCCATTTCCACAGCACCATATATCTTTACTGAGTGGGAAGTTGGGGGAGAAATGAATGTTCTTCATATATTATCAGGGCCTGACAGCGATGAGGCAGACAGAGGTGATGCAAAGGTGATTAATGAGAAAGTTTGAGTTAACGAAGTGTAGTCGTCTCTCATTACGGGGAAATGAGTTCCCTTTACCACCACCAGCCGTTGGGCTTGTGAAGTTGGGAGCGCTCTCGCCTGCCTTTTTTTTTTTTTTTTTTTTTTTTAAATGCCAGATGATTTGTTTCTTATTTACCTTCACTCACCAGGCTGATGGGTACAGGATCACTATCCCTGCCTGGAGCGTCTGTGCTGGGCTTGGGGCTCTCTCGCTACTCGCCGAGGGCATGCAGGAGGGATGCTGATGGGGGCCAGAGGTGGAGTCATGGAATCGCGGAATGGTTCAGGTCAGAACGGACCTTAAAGATCCTCAAGTTCCAACCCCCCCTGCCATGGGCAAGGACACCTCCCACTAGATGCTCCTGGGGACAGCAAAGCAGGGACAGAGTGATGAGAAGGGGATGCTTAAGGCCAGGTGAGGGAGGAGGAAGAAGCGGCTCCCAGCCAGAGCCAGGAAAGCAGGTCCGCAACAGGAACCTGCAATATTAACAACTCTTTTAATGAAAAATACATCTGCTGTTGGGCTGCCTTGTGGCCCGAGAGGCAGGCGTGCTTTTTGCTTCAGTGATGGCTGCTGCAGGACCTTTTATTTTACAGTAGTTGAAACAAAACTGGAATATATTTTTAATCCTGTGCCTTTGCCCCTCGCTGCCTCCCCTTGTCGCCCCGCTGTTGTGCTGACCCCGCAAAAGCTCAGACAGGGTCTAGGAGAGGCCAAGGGCTGAGCTGGGTGCCCCGGCTCACAGCAGGACCGCAACCCATCCCGGTACGGTCCCTTTGCCCTGCGACCTTGGCCAAAGCCAACCCAGTCAGGGCTGCTTTGCAAAGAAAGAGCGAGCCGTGGCTGGCTGCCATTTAGCAGCTTTAGCTTTTCAAGGAAGGAGGATTTTTTTAGGTTTTGGTTTTTGGTTTTTTTTTTTTTTTTTTCCCTGCCAGATCTGGGGCAGGCTGGGCAGGATCTCCTCAGCCTGGATTTCACATTGTCTTAGGGCAGTCGTGCCCAGAGGCAGAGGTAAAGGCTGGGTCATGACAGTTCACTCTCCGCTGGTGCTTTTCATGCTGGGATTTCTTAGCAATTCCCAGGGAAGCCAGTTATTGGGAAGCCCATCCTGCTGGCGAGGAGCAGAAGGGGCTGGGGAGGTGGGCTGGGGTCCCATGCGGGTTATTTGCTGCCAGACCCTGCTGCTTGGTAGGTTTGAGCATCCCCAGAGCTGGAGGACATGTGTTGGGGGAACCTGAGCTGCAGCCCCCCGGGAGCTGCCTTGCCTTCCCTGCCCGCCCGCTGCCTGCAGCCACAGAGGCACCGTTTACCCAGAGCAATGAGAGCCCTTAGAAAAATGACGATAAAGAAAAGGTATGCGTGAAGCATCTGTGAAATAATAACAAGATCCCGGGGATGGAGCTACTTTTATCTGGGAGCTCTTTGCTAACCGCGGGTTGCTCCTGTCCCTCGTTAGAGAGGGAGCCGGGCAGCCGTGCGCCTGCTCAGATCTTCCTTTCCTTTCAAGATTCCCCCTGTGGCATCCTGCAGGCTGGCGAGCCTGGCCCCTGCCAGCGCATCCCTCCTGCCACCAGCTGCTGAGCTGGTTTTTAATCCCTCTAATCAGCCCCACATCCAACCCCGGTGGCGGTGGGAGAGCTGGGCTCGCCCGGGGCCCTCCTGCCTCCCCGCCGCGTTACATCCCACATGAGAGACGCGGCAGGGCTGTTCCTCTGCCGGGAGCCACGGAGCATGGAAACCCCACGTCTTCCTCCGCACGGCTTTGCCAGCTTTGTAGCCGGTCGCCTCCCAGCCAGGGTAGATGTTGGTTTACGCTTGTGCCAGGTCTGGTCCAGACCCCCGGGGAGCCGTGCTCCTGTCCAGCTGGCCAGAAAATGCCCGTCAAAACTTGCTTTCCTGGGAAAAAAAGGCGGTTCAGCCAAGCTAAAACACTTGTGGGACTCTCCATTGAAACCTGGGGGGGGTTCTGATGCTTCCATGCAGGCGCGGAGGAGCGTGGGCTCCCCAAACCCGGCTGGGGAAGAGTTGCCCCCCGTGAAAAGCCCCAGAGCAGGGTAAAATGGGAAGGGACCCCAGTAGCAGATGCTGGGGAGCAGCGAGGAGGCTGGGGGGCTCTAGGCACATTGGAAAGCCTTGGGCAGAGCTGATGTTTCCAGTTGAAGGCTACCTTGCTCTGCCCTGCTCTGCTGGCTGACAGCGAGAGGGGTTTGCTGGCTGTGAGCGTGTGGTTATTTGCACATGGCTTGGGAAGGGCTTTCGGCACGGTCCCTGGTTGGACTTTTCCTGTAATAAAATAATTTTGCTACTCTGGAAAGAGGCTCTGCTGCGAGCAAGGATTAAGGTGTATTTCAGAGTGTTTGCCTCTTGGTCTGTGGGAAGAAGGGAGGTGCGGGGGAAAAGCGCTGCATCTTATTTCCAGGCTCGGCGGTTGAGACTTCTCGTGAGAGCTCAGCAGAGGAGGGATTTTTGCAGACCTCTGGAGCTAAAAAGTAGGGTCTTGGAGGAGGAACTGTGCCAGACCCAGGTGACACCGGCAGGGTGGGCTCTGGGGGTCTTGCTGGCTTGTTGGTGGCGAAGGGAGGGATGCCCCAATGAGCATCCCAGAGCAGGCTTGGACGCGGATGTGAGGCGCAGCAGCGTTGATTTCAGCGGTGGATAAACACGTTTACACCGCTGTGCAGGAGCGCAGGATCTGGCCCGGGGCCTCCAGTGGTTGCGGAGACGCAGGAGGCCAGAAGCAGAGTGTTTAAAGGCTAATGAAGACACACTAGAAAATGATTAGCTTTGCAAGCAGCGTTCCTGTGTGCTGGAAACAGGGGTATTATGAAGTTCGCAGTAAGCCCTTGGAGATCTCTTGAGGAAGAGTGATCTGCATGCCGCACGGTGCTATTATTGGAAAGGGTGGCTTCGCTGCCTATCATCTGGCTTTGCTGAGTTAGCTCCGTGGACTGTCGCCAGACTTCCAGCCTCTTTTCCTCGGCCCTTGCCAACCCACTACTTGGAGTGGGTGACGACTTGTTTGTTCCTCAGCTCAGCTGGAAAAAATGAGTGTCCCTGTGGGAGGGTGGGAAGAGGGAGCGTTGTAGGGTGGCATCTCCCAAGGAAAGAAGCGGCTTGCTGGGCTTGGGCATTCAGCCGGAAAAATGTTCAGTATCCCACTGCGACCTCGAGATAGGCCTGCTGGGCTCCTGCAGGTGCCCTTTGCTGGGTGTTGGGATGGGGGTCAACTCACGTGGCTGGAGGGATGCACTCTCACTCGCAGGGAGAAGCAGTGATACGTTTATTGATATAAATTGGGGATTTAACGAAGATTGATTGTAAATGCGACAGTGGTTTAACAAGATTCGATGGCAAGGTGCTCTTGGTTATTTACTGCATGGAGGAGATGCTCAGACAGAGCTGTCAGGGACATCTTCCCGTTGAGTCGAGGTTCAGAGAGGACCCTCTTGCTTTCTAACCTCCTCAGAGGAGTCTGGGTGTGGCAGGTCCCAGTCTTAGCCCCGGACTTGGCCAACGGTTTATGTCTAAAGGATTATTTATGCAAAAAACAATCCTTTGTATCACTTAGCTAAGATTTCAAAGTGTAGCATGCTATAAACCACTTACTGAGGACCCGTTGCGGCATGAAATCTCTGAATCTCAAGGGTTACGGGAGATAAAGGTGAGGTTGGGGATGGGGGGGAGCACAACTCATCCCCCCAGGCTCCCAAGGGAGCTGCATGCTGTGGCAGGCCACCTGCCTTCGCTTTTGGGGGTGTGGAAATTGGCCTGGACCCCTCCCAGAGCAGCCGGAGTCTCCTGGCACCGCCACTGCGGCGAGGCTCAGCCCAGCCCGGAGTCGGGTGCTCTCAGGTGCTTGGTGTGGCGCAGGATGAGAGCAGTTTCCCTCTCTCCACCCGCTGCTTTTGAGGCGAGGAGAGAGCTTGCTGTGCTCCTCACTGGGGTGGGAAGCATCCTTTGGACTTGGCGCCGGCTCCGTGCATCCCCATGGAGATGCACTCCTCAGGGGGATGGCTCCCCAGGGCTCCCTCCTGCCGCCGCTCCAGCCGCGGATTCCCCTCCGTGCTGCCACGAGGAGAAATCCCCAACTCCCTTCCATGTCAGACACCAAGCGGTTGCTGCGCAATGAGTTAGGTTGCGGGGCATTTTTAAAGAGAAGAGCTGGAAAGCATCCCTTCAGCCCCAGAACTGCTGCCTGAAGGACAGGAGGTGGGAAGGAGGTGCTGGGCAGGGAGATATCACAAGGAGAGGAGGGCTGCCCAGGTGATTGCCAACGCAAGCAGGAATGATGGGAGAGACCTCAGGGAAGAGCAAAGAGCTGGGGTGAAGGCACACAGCCAAATCTGGCTGGTGAGTGCCAGAGCAGATTCCCAGGATGCAGAAGGGGAAGATTGCCCCAGCTGCCCCCCCACCCCGGGCAGTCAGCATCCCTCCTCCCACACTGTCAGCCCCGACACGAGGCCGAGAGGGAGTTTGCGGATGAGCTGTGCTGCATGCAGGGCATTAGGGGTGTGACGCTGCCAGGGGGTCACCAGCCCCCCTCTCCCCCACCCCAAGCCACGTTTCCCTGGCAGGGAAGGCAGAGAGGAACCGGGAGTCTGACTCCCTGGAGACCTCCGGGAGGGCAGCATCGCTCCAGGTCAAGGATTAAATCCATGACAGAGAAGCCTTTTGGGGAGAGCCCTGGACACGTTGCACAGAGAGCCTGCTGCATTAAACCCGCTTCCTGTGGGGATCTCCTCCCGCTTGCCAGACAGGGAGAGGGGTTGGGCATGAAACCACCACCCAGAGCTGCCTCCAGCACTAATGGCTTGAGTTTGCCAGCCAGCCAGGAGCAGCCTGGCACCAGCTGGGGAAAGAAGCCCTTCCAACACCAGCCCCTCCGAGCCAGAGCTGAGTGCTGGAGACAGCTGAGACCCTTCCCCTTGCCGTGCCAGTGGGCTCCCGTGGGACCTGGTGGCTGACCCAGGGATGCGGCCATGCCTTTGCTCCGCTGGAAGGTTATCAAACCCGACGTGTCCTTTTCCAAGGGTTTTCTAGCAATAAGCATCGCATGGGGAGAAAACTCGTTTAGGCAGGGGGTTCCCAACCAGCTCTAATTACAAACAGTATCTGGATCCCCTGGAGGGTAGCCTTGCCTTGCCGCAGCCCCAGCGCCCGGCTGGAGGTGTCTGCCTGCGTCTCAGGGGACAGGCAGGAGTAGGCAGGTGTTCCCCTGCTACCTTCTTCCCAGGCATTGCCTAACCAACGACAGGGCGTGAAGAGTCTTCCAAAACTTGCCAAATCGGTAGACCTTTCCCCAGAATGGATGCTGGAGTCGAGGCAATCAGCTGTTCCTGATTCGCTTTTAAAAAGATGTATTTATTTCACTCTTCTTGTATTTTTTTCCCGTTTCTCCTCTTCCATGTTGTATCCCCACACATTTCCTTTTATTCCTCGTCCCTTCCTCCTTTTCAAGAGCTATTTTCAAATGCCAGGAAGGGTGAGATCCGAGGGGAGGAGGAGGAACTGAAAGAAAAAAAAAAAAAAAGGGTGGTAAAATTATTTCACACATTACGGGGGAGGAAGGGGGGAAGGTGTGGGAGTGGGGAGAGAACAGTTCCAATTCCCACATGACAAAAAGCTATTTCATTCATTTCCTGTCGTAGTTTTATCAGGTAGGAAGGATTCATTTACATTTACGCAGCCCTAGAGCTCCCAGTGAAGGGGTGCCGTGGGTCCCCGAGGTGGGGAATTGGGACAAATCCTGTTTTGCTGCCAAACTTTTATCCAGCTTGGCCCTGGGAAGGGTAGGGGAGATGTTGCAAATATCGCCAGCTTCACGGGAAGCATTTCTTCATATAGGAGGACAGTATGTTGGATGATTTCCCGTGTTTAATAAATAGGATTAAACCCAGCAACAACAGCGCTCACGGAGAACTGGGAGTTCAGGTTGTGATAAACTCTTTAGATGGCAAAATCTTCTTATACTCAATTGTTTTTCCATTTAGCTGGGAAAACTGGAAATAACTGTTTCGGCTTGATCCGAACCAGTCTTTAAATGTGATTCATTTGGTTCGCTGGCCGCACTGACAAATCTCGTAGCCACTGGAAAAGGGAAGAAAAAAAAAAACCAACCCCAAATCCCCAAGGCAGCTTTTCTAAGCTACCCGCTGCTGTGATGCTAAAGATAGGCTGGAGGACCGATGCTCCGGCTGTCCCAGATTGAAGTCCCGTCCCCTTCACGCCGTTGCCTTTGGCAAGTGCTGGAGGAGACCCTCTGAGGGGAGGGGATTGGGGACCCGGCAGCCCGCATTCGCCTGCCCGTCTCCCCGTGGGTGAGCCCGGGCGCTTGCAGCAGGCTGGCATTTCACACCTTGGGGAGGGTGACATTTTCTTTACGGCATTTCCACGTTCGAAAGCTGGCATTTCACCCCAAGAGGAAGCTGGTATTTATAAGGCAGGGCACTGGCATTTCATTCATTGTTACCATCCAGTGATTCAGACAAGGTCTCTTAGCCAGAAAGGTCAGCTGGGTCTCTGCTGTTCTTTGCTGCTTTTCTTTATTTATTTTTTTTTTTCCCCTAAGGGAAAGAGGGAAAAAAAACCCCAAGCCACACACCAGAACTGCTGATTGCCATTTTTCTTGCCTTGGAAATGAAGGTCTGCGATGCTACATAAAAGCTAAGACTTTCCAAAAGACTTTCTGGCAAGGGTGTCTTTTGCAAGGTCCTTATTTTATTTTGCTTTGAGTTCCAAAGATGCAACCCAGAGCCTGGTGCCGGGGTGGTGTGGGTGGCACCAGCATCTGGTGATGGGCTGGTGCTCGCCATGGCTCTAGTAATCCTGTCTCATTCTCCCCCTTGGCCCGAAGAGCTGAGCTAAAGCCCACATGAACTTTAATATGTTTCGAGGAACCCAAAACCACATCTTTTCTGGCCAAACACCAGGTTTTGTCCCCAGAGTGGCCCTGGGACAGATGTTTTTGCGTTGCCCCTTCCAGGGTGGGTGAGGGAGGAGAAGCAGGAAGGGAAAAGCAAGTGCAGGGTCTCCGCTGTGACTATGGGGCTCTTGTTGGGCTGGGGCAATACAGACACTGCCAGGGCCTGGGGAACATAAATAAAATCAATAAGAAGCTGTTAAATTGTGCCTGAGCCTTGCAAGGAACAGCGTAGGGAGTGCTGGCTGCAGAGATGTATCTGCTGCCACTCCGCGGGCTGTGGCACATTCATTAAGTATCTTTAAGATGGATACACCCCCCCAGTTCACCTCCTGCAAAAGCCTGGGAATTTATTTCCTCCCGAACCATGCCATCAATCACGGATGACAGCACCACCTCGGCACCGCGCGGCACAGCCACAGACACGCGGGGGCCACCTCAGTCCCCCCTGTGCCCTGCCCGGGAAGGTGGGGACTCCCGTTCCCCTGCCCTCGGCGATGCCACCAGGAGGAAGAGTGTCTTCGGGAGCTTTTCTGCGCCATCCAGCCAGGCTCCTCATCCCTTCGCCGTCCCAGTGCTGTGTGCATCCCTCTCTCACCCCCCCGCGGGCTGGCAGCGTGGAGAGGAGTCGATGGTTCCTCCTCTTCCCTCCTTGTGGTCGTGGCCCCCTCCCCAGCACCCTGGCATCGCTCCCGGCTCCGGCCCCCGCTTGCCAGGCGGCTGCTGGGAGCTGCCGCCCTGCGCATGTCGGTGCGAGAGCCCCAAGTCTTTGCAGAAAAATTCTGCCGTGCCTGACTTGATTCTTGTAGCTTTTATCGGAGCAGCCAGACAGGGAGCAGGACGAATCCAGAGACCCGGGGCAGTACGGGAGATGCTGCTCGAGGATGGAGCTGCTTTGCTTTCCCTCCCTCCTCTGCCTGCTGTGCCAGTGATGCTTTGGACTGGAAAGATGTGACAGGCCCACTTAGCAGGGGAGAAGACCAGCTAAAGGGGGCTGAGTGACCCTCCTGCCCCGCACCCAGCCCTTCCCGGACCCCTCGGCCACCCCTTTCCTTCCCCATGCCGACATTTCACCCTCTGGTGCCTTCAGCTGTCAGCCACCGTGCACATTACTTCAATTTATGCAGAGACCTGGGTTTTACTTCTTCCTGTAATTTCTTCTGATGCTTTTAATTTTTTTCCCCCATATCAGCTGGGAACCTACAGATTATCCCGTAAGAGCGGAATAAAGACTTGTCAACCTTTCTTACACGCTCCTTGAGATGAAAATAACTTCCTGAACCCCTTATAATGCTTTATTTTCTGCCGCTTCTGCTTCTCCGCATATAATTTGACTGACTAAAGGATCTTGAAGCCAAGGAAAAAAAAAAAAAAAGATAAAGTAGCATAATAATAATAACGATAAAAACTGCTCCTGAGAGGCCGATAAGGGCCTGGAGACTCACACCCCAGCACCGCCTGCCAGGGCAGGTGTGAGCCCGGCTTTTGTTCCCCAGCTCCAAAAGCCGGTGCTGGGAGTAGGGATGGCTGGTCTCTGCAAAAATGGGACGTTTTTCAAGAGAAGAAAGGTATTGTGTCCCCTGTGATATGGAAATGAGCGGGGAGGTGAGGGCAGGGAGAGAGGATTTCTGATGGTAATGAGGCTTTCTTGCCTTGCCTCCATCCCTCCCTTTCAAATGTAGGCTGGAGTTTCAAGGGCTGTTGTATTCTTTCCCTTGGATTGTTTGTCATGTTTGGTTGTTTTGTTTTTTTTTAACCCTGCCTGTTGTGGTTTTTAAAGATAAAATGTGGGAGCTGCACTGAAGGTGAGCACGGGGAGGGCTGGGAGATGCTGCAGGGGTTATGGTTACTGAGCTGGGGAGGATGCTACCATACTAACCGCTCCCGTAGGTGGGTTAGATGGGCTTGGGAATGCTTTTCCTCTCCCGTCCCACAAGCTGGAGATGGATGTGACCTGATGAGCTGGAGCAAAGGGTGGTGGTGAAGGCTGGTGCCACAGCTGAGACCCTGTCCCAGCTCCGCCATCCCCCTCTGCAGCACTGGTGGGAAACCAGCTCTTCCACTCCTGGTGTCCTCAGGCTTCTACGGGGACACTTGTAACTCTTGGACATTGCTTGTGAGCAACCTTATAGCACCTCTTTTGGAGGGCCAGCTTCTCTTCCCCTTGAGACAGCTGAAGACAGAGCATTCCTCTTACTCCTAGCTTAGCGGCTGTGATAGTGCTTGTGACTGTCCAACAATTGCGCCTTATTTTTAATCTTGAGCTTGTCTAGATTCAGCCTCCAGCCACTAACTCTGGTCCGACATTTATCTGCTGCCTTGAGGGATGCTCCGCTATTCCAAAACCCTTCTTCATTTAGGGAGCTGCGCCGCTTGATGGAAAGGGCCAGGTGCAAATTTCCTGGGCAAACAGTTTCTGATGGAAAACGGAGTTTTTGGGCTGAGCTCAATTTGTTGCGTAAAATATGTGCTCTCTGCTGAAGGGGTGAACTTTCTCCTCTGAAAAGCCAGTGTTTTTCATCAGCTGTTGATCTGAGGAATTTTAGTGAACCTCCCGAGGCAGCACCCCTGGGCATAGGAGCTGCCTGCCCCTCCTGCCCTGCCTGCACCGCAGCGAGGGACTACTGAAATCTGGCTGGTTTCAGAAAGTGCTGATTCAAAACCCAGCTGACGCTCGGCTGCGGGTCGGGAGGGCTCGCAGGTCAAATCTGCTATTCCGGCAGGGGCCGTAAGCAAAGATTCCTCATGGTGAGCTTTGCTGGTGTTTATTCTGGAGCTCCCTTTCTAGGCAAAGCCCTTGAGCCGTGCTGGTGGTCGCTCCCCCCGCCACCCAGCAGATATTGCTGCTCAGCTGTTTGATTTTATCCCTCCTAATTTTACAAGAAGTGACAGTAAATCTATCCCGGATGCACAGGACTGTGCGGGGTGTTTAGACAGTCATCCGCTGCCAGATGGGTGGATAGCTTTGGGGTATCTCCTGACAACGGGGGCTGGTGCTGGATATATTACGCCGTAAAATTTAACGTTCGGGGTCTGACGTTTGGTCCGCAAGAGCAAGTGGGTGTTTGGCAATGAGCCCCGCTGCGTGGGGCAGCCCCATCGCCCCTGGCTGCCGGGAGGGTGTCCGAGGGGTGCCGGGGATGTCTCCCATCAGAGCTCCACACAGACACCGCCGTTTAAGGGCTCCCAAGCACAGCCAAAGGTACCTACACAGCTGTCTCCACGTCCAAAAAGCCCATTAGCCTGGGAGGAGGAGGAGGGGGAGTGAGGGGACATGGCAGAGGAAGATAAGGCCGGGGAGCGGAGGATTTGTGGGGAGTTAATGGGCGGTGAATTGGCATTACGCCCCGGCAGGTTCTCATTTCCCCAGCTCTGTGCTGGCTCCTCTGCATCCCAGCGCGGAGAGGAAGCATCTCCCTGAGCATCCCCACCTGCCAGGGCTGGACCACATGGCGTCAGGGGGGAATGAGGGGGACACAGCCAGAGCTGGGGGCTGCACATCATGGCCAGGAGCCCCCGGAGCGCAGGGAGCCGGGGTTTGCAGCTCTGGCGCATGGCCCGGGGACCTCTGGTACATGACGGGTGGCAAAAGGGACAAAGCAGAAGAAAACGAGGTTACTTCGCTGCTGTCCCCCTGGTGATGCTGAGGGAGATGCTCCATTTTAAATCAAACCCAGATCAAAGCGGAGATGGTTCCTCTGCTGCTTGGGGATATATAAGGCTGTGTCTGAGCTCATAACATAAGGGCAGCTTTTACTACTTAAAGCCATCTCCTTGCTCTGCTTCATTCATCTGTGCTCGCAGAACTACCCTGTTCATTCAGAACAACCCTCTGCTTCATTTTACATCAGCTCGGAGGAGCTGGAGGGAGCCCACAATGGCTTCCCCTCTGGGCAGGAGTGATGTCCAGGGCTGGGCTCTGCCCGTTGTGAACCAGGGAAGGAACCTCCATAGAAGGGTTATTTTTAAAGCTTCCTTGGGTATGAGGGCTGCAAAGCGCTGTTTTGCTACCCTGCTTCTAGGCACCGGGGCAGGGTGTCCGTCCCCCCCCCCACCAGCTCAGGCAAGAGCCCCAGGGCAAGTTTGAGCCGGGGTATGGCAAGGATGGGGGCTGGCAGCGTGGTCCAGCCCCACGGGCATGCTGGCATTGCAGCTCTCCTTCCCGCGGGGCAGATAGGAGCCATCGCCTCGGCCAGAGCAGAAATTTTCCGGCGCTGTTATTAACTCTCCAACTTGGAGATAACAGCTCTTCTGGTGCCTGGAGCGCACTCTTGGCAGCAGCACCGTGACCACTTAAGTCCTTCGCTGTGGCCATTGTGTCCCCTCCACACCGCACTGGGGAGAGCTCAGAGCTCCAGGAACGTGACAGCAGTGCTTGGCATAGGGTCGGGAGCATCCCAAACAGTGGCACGCTGGTTTGGGAGCCACTGACAAGGTGCTTTGCTCCCCAGCAGCTCCGGTCACCCTCCCCCATGTCCCCCCCGCCGCGCAGAGCTGAGAGCTGCCTGGGAGAGGACCACAGCAGCAAGGGGACATGGTGGGACGGTCACTTGCAGGCCAGAGTCAACTCGGTCTGGGGGCTTCCACAAGACCTTTTCCCTGCTCATATTCCCTTACACGGGCCTGGATGGATGAAACGGACTTTGCAGCCCCAAATCCCTTAATCTCCAGTATACTTAGCAGTATTAGCCAGATTACAGGAGTCATATACACAGTAATTGCACTCGGCGGAGGACACGCTCAGAATTTCATGCTGGAAGGAAGCGTATTATTCATTTTCTCCTGTCTCCCACCCATCTACAACAGAAGTCATGATAAGGATACGTTAAACACACAAAGAAATGTCATAGCTGAAATACAACCTGCTCTCCTGGCAGTTAACCTGGGCCTTCACCACTCCTGCAGGAGCCACTCAGGGTGAAACCTGTTGAATGTGGGGTCTAGGAGCAAGGCAGGTTTTCAGTTTTCATTCATGTATTTTTTCTGAAGAAGCACGGCAATGCTGGACACCTATTCCCGAGCTGCAGGATGCCCCTTGGCGACATGGACCTCTGGGTCTAGCCTGTCCCTCCCCTCCCCAAGAAGCCACTGTGGTCCCCTGCATGCAGAAGGGGACATGGATGTTGGCACTTACCAGGGTCCCCCATTTCTGGTTGTGGCTGATTTAAAGCATCCCCCCCAGGAGCTAGTGATGCAAGGAACCAGTTCCTCATCTTTACAGCCCTATGCCCAGCACTGCTCCTGTTTGCAGAGACGATAACTGATGGCGGAGAAGACTTTATTGTCTGAGGAATACTTATGCAAACGAGCACAATGGCTTAATAGGGAACACCTGGAGAAATCTCAAAAGCAAGCGCTGTAAATTCCCCTTCCCTTGGATTTATGGGGAGATTTCTCACAGATATTTATGGTTTCCCAGGCGCATTGTTGTGACTCCTTAGCATAGATTTGCATGGCATGCTCCAGGAGCTGATGAGGCGCTGGGAAAAGGGAGCGGTGATGGGGCAGCCCTGTGTTCATACTGGGATGGAGCAAATCACTTCTTAATCCTTTGGTGAATTCCCACCACGTGCTGTGGCTTGTAGCACAAATTTAGGTGGCCCTGACAAATTTAGGTAGCCCTGATGGGGCAGGGTCCATATCGAAGCAACTCTGGTGATGTCCAGGATCTTAACTGGTGCTAATTAAGTAAGGGTCTCGTCTGTCAGGCTCTATTGCATGGCAAGGCTGTGGCTTGGGGTGGCTGGAGGGGGCAACTGGGTTTGTGGAGCAGTTTTGTGCTCTGCAGGGCTGGGCTCAGTGCTGCCATGGGGAACATGCCCCATCCCACCCACATGGGGCTGGTGGGACCCCAATACTGCCCTGTCACCCTCTTAAAATGCCCACTGCTGTCAAGAGCCAACCCACTGATCCGTGTCTCTCTCTCCTCCTTTCCAGGTTCCTTGCCTCACCAGCAGCTCCTTGCAAGATTTCAGCTCTGGTAAGTTCAAGAGCGTTTTCTCCTGTCCAAGAGCGTGCCGGTGCTAAAGCATCACGTGGTGCTGGGTGAGCAGCGGGGCCGGGCACCAGTGCTGCTCCTCAGGTGGCTCTAAGAGCCCAAGCGTGCCCAGGAGCCAGTGGCCCAGCTGGTGGCCCACATGCCAGCCCAATTCTTTCCTCGCTGTGTGAAAATCGGCCGAGATACATTTATCGCTGCCTCTCCGTAACCTGTGAAGGCAAACTGTGTGGGTGCCTTTGATCCTTCCTGGGTAAACTTGGATGGATGGGAACTGAAAACTTTAATTGAGTAACTGGGGTGATGATTGCAATAAAAGCTGGGACAGCTTTGCGGCTATCACCGCCACACTGCGGGGCTCTGGGGTGGGACTTGGGGGACCTTTGGAAAGATGAGATGGTAAAGCAATGGATGGGAGAGGAGCAAAACATCCCTGGGGACCCTGCAGAGGAGCCAGGCTTAGAGGAGCATTTAGGACCTGGAAGAAAGGTGAAAGTCAGAGGTTGCAGTTCTGGCTGCAAGCTAGCATTGTCACCTGTAGCCTTTCCAGCGATGGGCTCCTCTCAGGCCACTCATTCCACCACCAGCCGCCCTGCTTGCTTTCTCCTGGGGAGACATCCTCTCCAGGACCCATCAGGGAGAAGCGTAAAATTTCCTCTTTCTCAGGCTCAGGTCCCTGTGCCGCTCTGTGTTTGACGTTTTCACACTTCCGAAGTCCCCACTGGTTTCCTAACCATACATTTATCCCAGCAGAAAGGGACCTGCTTCTGTGCTGGGATAAATTAGCAGGGCTGTCTTGCAAGCAGCGGGGCTGCCGCATGTTACGTCGTCTTCGCCTTCAGCCCCTTGACGTGTTTTCTTTAAAAAAATATCTATTTATCAAAAAAGCAGCTTCTCTGTTTGACGCTACCCGTTGGGTTGATAATTGAGTCCCATCAAAGGCGTTGACACTGGCCGTGTGCCCAAAGATTTGTCACTGTTGTCACAGCTCGCGTGGCCCTGTTGAACTCCAGGGTTTTTCTTCTCTCTAGCAGAAAATGGTTCACTAGTTGGAGCCCAAAAATGTCAAAGGGAGGGGGGTTATGGTGGTCTCGGGGTTTTGGGTACTGCTGGCGTGACCTTGCTCTGGGACAGAGCTGGTCCAGGATGGGGACCTTGTCTCCTCCCCAGCTGGTACTGGTGGCGCGGGGGGTTGTAAATCCTGGTGCCTGAGGGACTGGCTTGATACCCTCTCCCTGCACATCCATCTCACTGGAGAGCATCTGGCATGGTATTGGCTCACCCCAAAAACTATTCTTCCCCCTAAAACTGTGCAGAGACTCCTGATTCCCATGGTGGACACATGCAGCCTGGAGCTGGCAGCTCATGTCTAACACCAGGTGACATTCTGAACATAGGGAGAAACTCCAGTCGAGGGATGGATGAACCAACCATCTGATTTTTCTATGTCGGGGCCACGTTACACCGGGAAGCGAACATCCAGCTCTGCCTTCCGAGGCAATTCCTGCAGGAGCAGCTTTGGCTACACTCCTGCCAGCAGCGAGGAGCAAGTGTTTCTGGCTGCAGAGTGGGGACAGGCAGGACAGGACCTCCCAGAAAAGAGGAGAAGGTGAAAAGTGGCCTGGAGGAAGGGGCAGTGTGGGGAGAAGTGGCAGCAGTGGTAGAAGTGCCTCTCCTGAAGCACAGTAATAGGCTCATGGCTGCTTCTGCCCGATCCTCTTACACCCCTCCTGTTACACACCTCTCCCCAGACGCGGCTGTGTGTGTTAGCTGAGATAAAAGCTCTCTTCCCACGCGGGGCTCTTCTCCCCCAGCGTGCTTAATCGCGAGCCAATGTGGCAAACAGCCTTCCTGGGAGATGCCCTGGGCTCAGTTCCTCCCTGCCTCCTGCCTTTTGCCTCTGCTCCCACTTTCCCCTGCACCCTGGGGCTCCCCGCACGCCCCTGCAGCCCACGCAGCCATCACGTGCCTCTGATAAATGAGCTTCACCCGCACCCAAAATTAATCACATTGTCATGCCGGCAGAGGATGAGGCAGCTGTGCGAAATGCCTGAATCTACAGCTAATTTATCACAGGGGCTGGATGCAGAGCCGCCCCGCAGCTCCTGCCGCGTGGGGACACGCTCTGGAGAGGTGGCCTGTGCCAGGGAGCGGCGAGGGCTGGGAGCAGACACCTTGTGGAGGAGGTCTTCTCCTCCTTCCCAGAGCTCAGCCCTTGATTTTCAACCAGGAGAACCTGGCAGGAGGTTGCTCATGTCCAGGAGGGCTGATGCTGCTGGTGACAGCTCGGCTCCTCTGAGCCACCTTGGACCTGGGACCTTCTCTGCTGGAGGATGCTCAGGAACCTGGAGCAGGAGACTAATGGATGTGAAGAAATTATTCCAGGACTTCCGAAACCACGAGGTTTGTGGACGATAGAAGAAGGAGGTGCCCAGCCGGGCTGATGTGTCCTGTTCGCTTAATTACTACAGCGCTGCTTATCAGAAGCAAAGCTTTCACCGGCTACGTGCCTGCAGCTGGGCTGGTATCGATGCAGAGGGCCAGCTCCAGGGACGGGGACCCTCAGCTGTGCCAGCTCCTGCTACAAGACATTTGGGATGGGAGCCGGCTGTGGGCTTTGCCCCTGATGTTGCAGAGGGGTTGCACATTTTTTGGGGGGATCCAGATCATCCTGCTTGCTCGTTGCCAGCTGCATCTCTCCGTTTTGATATGGGTTTGGCTGGGCAGACCCTCTTTTCCTAGGTCCATCCCTAGCACAGACATGGGTTCCTCCAATATATTCACTCTGGCTTCTCTTGTGGCAATTAATTACTGATTCCAGACCAGACTCTGCTCTGGAGTGCTCGTTAACTAATTGGATGCCTTCCAGCAAGTCCCAGCAGTCCCTCCACGACGGGAAAGTCGCGTGTTCCTTGTCTGCTCCCTGATTGCTTTGTCGTCGTCCCCCCCCTCACTCTCCTCTGTAGTCAATGGGAGCACCTTGGAAAGGGTCTGCTGGGGCTGCTCTCCTGGAGCTTGCAGGACGCTGCTGACAACACAGCGGATGCTTGTTTTGGGATGGAAAATAACAGAGAGCAAAGCAAAGCACCTTGCTTATGGCCCATATGGTGACTGGTGGCATGCTTTGGTGGGCTCCGGGCTGGTGGAGGAAGCTGGCAACCACTGGTCTCTGCGGGTTTCACTCACGATGACCATCTTTGCAGACGTTGCCAGATGTGGGTTTTTTTCCTTGTGGTCCAGCAGAAATGCAGGGAAACTGTTGTACTTTGTGATGCAAGGCTTTGCGTTGCCCATGTTTTGCTGTCATGGGGAGAACCGGTCCCATGTTTTTAGAGAAAAGAGGCTTTTTATCAATAAAAATTGAGCTGCTGGGTGCTCCCAGCAGCTTGCCCAGACAAAACACTGAATTGCTTTTGTTAGAACTTTAAATCTTAACTCATAAGGGCATGGGCTCCCTTACACTTGCAGCAAGCTGGCTTTCAGACAAACACGGCGTTTTGGGGAGGGGAAAATGGTGCTCTGGGTCTTCTTCTGACACGTTCCTGTGATGGCCCCATGGGGTCTTTGGCCAACAGGCAGCAGCAGTCATGGGCAGCGGAGCAGGATGGGAGGGGAAGCTCAGTCTGAGCATCTCTGAGTCTCGTCCACCGACCTTGCAGCCTGCCGGTCTGAGCGTGGGGTTGTCCTCCCTCCTTGTCCACAGGCTTTGGAGCGGTTTTTGGGACTGTGCTTGTGACTGCGTTTCCAAGCTCCTGGGAGAGGCAGATGTGTGCATGGCTGGGAGCAGGAGACATGTTCGACCTGATGTTCATCCTTACTTTGACTCCCCCGGGGGCCTGTCGGGTATGATGCAGCCCTTGGTCAATGCAGAGGAAGAATTATGGTTCTCTTGGCTCGGCCACGTGCTCAGAGTGAGCCGTGGCTGCTGAGGAAAGTGCTCCCGGGGGTGCCACCACTCACCCTGGTGCCACTGGTGATGGGTGCTGGTGATCAGCATTGCTCAGCCTTGCTGAGGTCGCCAGCTTCACCAGGTTGCCTTATTCTACTGATATTCGCTTATATTTTTTTTAAGTCAGGGGCAAAGCCAAGGCTTTGTAGGCATCCCTCTGCCAAAACATGAGGGATTTGCGTGGAGATGCTGGGGAGGAGCTGGGAAGCAGCTGAGATGTTACATGGGGAGTCGGAGGCGCATGGTGATGAGAAGTGATTCAACAGCCTGGGAAATAAATGCTCGGGTTGCCAAAGTGCATCTTGAGAGGGTGGCAGGCAGCGCTCCTCGGGAGACTGAGAGCAGAGAACAGCGATGTTGGGCCACTCCATGAGGTGCCTTTGGCTTGGGTTTGTCTGAGGTGGAAGAGTGAGTAGCAGTCCCAGGTCTCGACGTAGCGTCTGGGCTGCTGCTGGTACTGGGACAGGACAGGACCTGCTGCTGGAGCCCAGCCAGGGCAGCCACCGGTGGCTCCCCTTGGCGTTTGCCATCCCCTTGGCCGGGTGTGGGTCCGGGATGCTGCTCAGGGCATGGCAGAGCGAGGCATCTCGGGGAGCACACGGGATGCTCTGGGGATGCTGAGCCACCTCGGCAGAGGGAAGCACTCATCTGCCCAAAGAAAAGGGTTTTCCAGTCTCCAGCCACTGCCAGAGCTTGGGGAAAGCCCATTGTAGCTATTTTGAAGTGCTCTGCCATACTCTGCAGTGATTGCTGCAGAGGTGTCCAGGCCTTTTAGGACTCAGAGTTCAGTTTCTGAAGGACCCGCTCCCTAAAAATTCAAATTAAATGTCTCTGCAGATCCCCATGCGCCATCAGCGGGGGCAACACTCAAGGAGTTGCTGTGGCAGGGCTGTCATCGGGGAATTTGCCACCTGTATTGTCCTAGGTGCAAATAATTGTGCCGCAAGTTACATCAGACTTAACTATCCCTTATCGGTCCTCTGTTTTCTGCTCCTTCAAACTTTTATTGGTGCCAAGGAACTGGAAGTGTTTCTTGGGGTGTAGTCCAGCCTCATGGTGGTAAATCAGGGCGGCAGGGAGATGGGATGCGGATGGGCAGGGAGAGCCAGGGAAGTGCTGCCCTGCAGAGCCCTGGGGTGCTGGCCATGCCCTGCCCCACGCTTCGGAGGAGCAGGAGACACTGCCATGTCCCTGTGGGCACCGGGAAACAGTGCTGTGCCGTTCCCTGCCGCAGAACAGCCTCACGGCACCTCCTGTCCCTCTGCCTTTTGCAGGATCTGTGCGGATGCCACGGATTCTAGTGGCATCTTGCATTTTCCTCCGGCCAGGTGCAAATCACGGTGTTCTGCCCTTGCACCCAGCAATGCAACCCCCCTGCACCCACGTTTTGGAGAGGGCTGTGCTGCGAAGCACCTGGCCGGGCTCCTCCGAGCTCTGCTTTCGGGGGTTCGGCATGGTTTTTGTTTCCTCAAGCCGGTCCTGGCATGCTCCAAAGCCAGCTCGAGGGAGCTGGAATAACCTGATATGACTCTGTGGAGCCTGATTTCTAGTCCCTGTAATTAAACACCCAGCTGTTGAGATCTTTTATGTGTATTCAAATTGAAACCTGGCAGGCTTATGGGTAGTGGGGAGCTGGATTCGGTCACCAGGAAGATCTATTGCGCTCTTAAAGCAGACTCCATTATACTCCGGCCAGGATGGGCAGGGATCTGAGCCTGCCAGGGATGCTTTTATGGGCCAAACTGATGAGACTGGGCGGGAAGCATTGCCGTGTTATTGCTGATACCTGGCCCACGGGCAAGGTTGAGTGGGGGCTTCTTTAGAGATGGGAGTCTCCAGAAGCCAAAATGAGTCTCAAGAGCCCCCTATGGCGTGCAGGGGGGGGCTGTGGTCTTGGATGGAGAAGGGGGCTCAGGCGCTGGATATCTTCCAGGCAGTGCCTGAGCAACACCCGCCTCATCCCAGTGGAGCTGGCAGGAGAAGATGGCTGCTCCTCTGAACCAAAACCCTAAACTCAAGATTTGTCCATCAGCAGCGATAATGCACCGAGAAGTAAATGTCACTTACAAAATTTATGGGAGAGATGCTTCGCTAGTCTCCTTTTTAAGGTTACACTAAAAATTAAACCACATTTTCCCCCAAGGGGGAGCGGCAGGCTTGTCACCGTAAAAAACATCCCTGTGTGTCACAGAGCGGCACGCGTGTGCGTGCACTCAGCGTGCGCAGGGAGCAAAAGGCAGGGCTCCACAAAAGGCACCGCTCACGTGGCTGTTTGGCTGGGGAAAATCGTTATTTTTGTATATATATTTTTATATGGCAATTTCCTGGCCGCATTAAAAAAAAACAGAAAAAAATAATTAAAAAAAAAAAAGATCAGAGAGTTACACAAGCTGGGAACTGAGTGCCCAGTATAAAAACCTGGCACGTGACTTATTTATGCAACCGAAGCATAAGCTCACGGGGGACGCGGGCAGGGGAGCCTGACATGGCCGCCTGCCCCTGCTCAGGTAGAGAGCATCCCTTCCCAACAGGACCCGAGATTCCATGGCCACCCGGCATAGGCCCCGTCAGCTCGCAGGAAATGTTCATTTGAGGTTAAAGAAGGGATCGGCTTGGCTTTGACTGACTTTTCCCCTTCCTGCCAAGAGCGGTGGGGCAGCGGTTTGGGGTCCAGCTTTCCCCAGCCGTGTGGCTGGAGGGGGCTCTGCGGCTTGGGGGCGTTCATCAGCTCTGGCAGCGGGAGTTAATGCCATGAAGGGCTTTTCTTGCCCTGGCTCAGCGCTCATTAACATTTCTCTTCTAAGGCATTTATGAGCATCACTTCATCTTGCCGCAGCTCTGGCTTGCGATGAGAGGAGAGTGCGGGATGCCTGCGTGGGGGGAGGCTCCCCAGGGGCTGTGGGTGCTGCCCGGCCGGCGATGGGGCAGCAGAGAGAAGAGATGTGGCTGGGAGAGCTGCTGTGGTGCCGTGCAGCTATAGAATCATCAAATCATCTGGTTGGAAGAGACCTTTAAGATTGTCGAGTCCAACTGTTAACCTAGCACTGCCAATTCCACCACTAAACCATGTCCCTCAGCACCACATCTACACGTCTTTTACATACCCCCAGGGATGGTGGCTCCACCACGTCCCTGGGCAGCCTGTTGCAATGCTTGATAACCCTTTCAGTGAAGAAATTTTTCCTAATATCCAGTCTAAACCTTCCCTGTCAATGTCACCAACCCCAACAGTTCCAGCAAGGAGTCCTATTTATACCGGGGATTGGGAGCTCGGGGAAGGCAGATGCCCTGGTTGAGGGAGGGTAATGCTGCCTATCTGGTAGCCTGTGAACAGAGACCTACAAACAGCTTCTCTGCAGTGTCACAACCCCATCCTCTGCGCAGGCAGGGAGAGAACCCAATTTTGGAAGCCTCCTTCCCAGCTCTCTCGATCCAGGACCAGGGGAGGTTATTTTTATTTGGTCTTACAAGTAGGTCTTGAGGCATCTCTAAGTGGGTGCCTCATAGACTGCATGCAAATAAAACCCTCCCATGCACCACGCATAACCCTTCACAGCAGCAAGCCCGAGGCTTTGCTCTGCTGTCCCTGCCCTCTGTGTCCCTGTCCCAGCTCTCCCGGGGACACCTGCAGCAAGCTGCCACGAGGACTAACCCATGCCCAGGGAAGTTTGCTTGCAGAAGATGCTTCTAGACTTTCCATGGTGGCTCCCAGATGGACGGGTTTGGTGGGGCCTTTTCATTCTGGGGGAAAACCAAGGAGCGGAAAAGTAAAAATAACTTTTTTTTTTTTTTCAATACAGCATTTCAAGAGAAGCATCCAACTGCTGCAAAAGGGGACGTTTGGGTTGTCGGCCATGGTCCCTCGTGCGTTCATGGGGCACGTGGAGTCTATCGCCAGCCCAGGGAGGTGAGGGCATGTGGAAAATGTGGAGCAGGGATGTAGGATGTTTAGTTGAATCGGAGCCAAAATTTGTTGTCTTTTTCAGTCACCTGAAATAGGTTGGTCTGTGTTGAACCAAAGGAGAAAAGCGTGTTTGATTTTTTTTTTTTTTCTGAATATTTTAATTCTTCCACCGAGAAAAACCGAGTTTCCCATGGAAATGGCATTTCCGATTTGGAAACAGGTTGTTAACGCGCCGATCAGTGCTACAGACGCCTGCTTTTCCAGGGGCTAATACCTGAAGATTGACTGATTTCAGTATCTAGCAAGATGCATCTTCTGATTCAGCCTTTTCCCTGCATCATCGGGGCTTTTATGCTTTTCCTTTCTCCCATGTGGATCCCCTGGGGCCTCGCAAGACCCGGGCTCCTGCCGCAGCCTGGCTCAGCTGAGCCGAGGAAGGTCTCTTCCTCTCAATCCACCTGCTTATTTCTGTGAAACCTCCAGGAATTTAATATCTTTGAGATTTCTAGCTGTCACTCACGCGCTCTTGAATTTGTCTACTGAGTTGGAGAGTAATTAGGGGAGACAGACAACACGTGGAGCACGTGATTTGCACAAACCTTGTTTTCTTAAGGAATCCATGCCAAAAAAAAAAATTAAAAAAAACCCACCGCTAAAAATCTCTCTTTTGAAATGTTTTTGCTTTGTTCTACCTGCAGGTAGACTAAGGTTGTGACACTGAGTCTGCGTTAATGACACGGCACCAGCGTCTCCAGTGGTGCTGTGCAGTGACAGGGCAGACCCGTCAACTCGGAGCCATCCTTTATAAATAAAGGAGATTTTATTTAAAAGCACTAATTGTTAACAGTCTATTATACTGCACGTTAAGGCGAGATGTCAGCAAAATAGCATAACATCCATTAAAATACTGAAAGGTGCTGCTATTAAAGGGACTTTATCTGGTTGCTGAAGGTGCTGCCTTCAGCCCTAGGTCAGTGTCCTGCTCCAGGACGTGTTGGTGGGACAGGAGGTCTCGGATAAAGCACCCAACGGTGGGTTTGGAGGCGACGCCTGCTCGCTTTGTGTAGCCTGCCTGCCCCATCGTGCCATTTGCACGGGGGACATCAGCATCGGGGGCGAAGGGTCAGCAGGGATGTGCCATGGGAGCTACTGAGCCCGTTACTATGGCGGGAGGAAGTATAAAAGATGCTGCCTAAGGCATGTGGTGCTGCCTCGTGCTGCAGGCAGGATGAGGGGGAAGAGGAGGAGGAGGAGGAGGGCTGCCGATGGAGGCTGCAGCTCCTGGCCGACTCCAGGATCTGGCTCAGTTCTGGGATGCTTGGAGAAACCCAGACCTGTACAGTTGCCTGCCCGTGCCTGCTTTTATTCCCCTTCCCTGCACCTTTCTCTACACGCTGGCGGGCGGCCCAGAGCCAGGCTTTTTATGCTTTTTCTTTTTGTCTTCTTCAACGAGAATAAATCTTTTATCTGTTGACTGTGAGACCGTGCCGGAAACAAAGTCCTACAAATCTTGTGAGTTTTTTTTACCGCCACCTCCATCTCCCAGGTTGCCTGTTGGCGGCTTGGTCTGTGCCCGGAGTTGGCACCGCTGGCTGGGATGGAGCTTAACCCCGACTGGTCCATGCTGGAGGCAGGGATGCAGGGATGGGGACATGGGGGGGGGGGGGGGGAGTGGCACGATGCTGTCTCCGCTCGCCTTGCAGAGAGTGCGATAAGGAAAGGGGGAGCATGTGGATGGGAGGAGGGAGATGTACAGCAAGGTAAAGCAGCTCATTTTGCTTAATTATGACTGACTGTGACAGCCCGCATCTTTAGTTTGAAAAGTATCTGTGAGGTGCGGGCTGTGTCTCTCAAACGGGATAATTATGTTAATTAAAATGCTTTCTTTATAGCAGTTCTGATTAATACAAACAGTTCCAGTGCTCTCTTTAAACACGCTAACCTTCTGTTGTGCAGGAAAACTGGCTTTTCTCAGCAATTTATGACTTTTAAAACAGATTACAGCGGGACAGCCTGCTGCTTTCACGCAAGTAACGCTTCCTACCCGGGGGAGAGAAAGGCAGCCCACCACCGCAGCGCCCTGCTCCCGGGGAACAGACGGAGGAGAGCGCTCGGGCAGCAGCGCCGGAGCAGGCAGCAACATGTGCCCGTGTGGGAGCTGCGGATGGGAGGCGTCGGGGAGCTCTGCGAGAGTGCCAGGGAGTAAAAATACCACTTATTTCTCTAATTGCTGTTTATTTCCTCTGCAAAGTATTGGGATAATTAACAAGCTCCCAATTAAGAACAAAATAAAAAAAAAAAAATTGTGTGTGTAGGGGAAAAACAGGTACAGTGCCAAGAGAGCTGGGTTTGTGCCGGAGCATGGCGAGGGGCAGGGGTGGTGGTCCCTCTTGCTGACCACTTGTGGGATGGGGCCCTTTGGGGACTCCAGGACTCTGGAGGACACGGTGATTCCCCAGGTCCTCACCAGAGACCTTTACCAAGACGATGGTTACACTTCTAGAGGTCTTAAAGGTTAGGAGCTTGCGCAGCTGTTGGCATTTGGCTGGTTGGTTTTTTTGGTTTTCCATCTCTTGGCTGATTAGTTGGTTCTTGAAGGGGTTTATTCTTGTGTGTGTAGGTTCAACCCCCCTGAGCATAGTCTGATGGGGGTTTGAAGAGTGGCTGAGTGGCTGAGTGGCTGAGTGGCTGATCTACCACCCTCCTGTGAAGCAGTGGCAAGCAAGGAGGGCCTGGTACCTCTGCGGGTAGCTCTGAAAATATTGTAAACAGGCAGCCGGGTGCATCACTTGTTGCTCACAAGGCTCACAAGCCACACACTTGTCCCCACATGCCAGTCCCCAGCCAGCTGTATATTCCCACCATGGCAAGGAGGTTTTGTGTCCTCCCTTCCCTCCCTTTTCCTTCCTCCACATCTTTCCCCCGTCTTGCTGTCCCTGCTAACAGATGGTGCCTTATGCTGGGCCAGATGCTGGAGCAACACATGAAGCAGTTCTCAGCTCCCCCTTACACCTCCCAGGCTCAGCAAGGGGCTCTTACGCAGGGGAAGGGACTTGTTTGAGGTCCCTTCCCTCCCTCCATGCCTGGGAAGGGACCAGAAGCATGTCCCCAGGCTTGGACATGGCTAATGGGTCCTCTCCTTTGGCCGGTGCTTTGGGAGGGGTGGAAGCATCCGTCTGCCCCACAGGCCAGAAGGGCTCAGAGGAGGTTGGGTCTGTTCTGCCTTGCTCCTTTCCGGGAGTGCTTGTCTGTCTTTCTGTGAAATACTGCACGTGTAAAGCCACCCTTGCCCCGAGGGATGACGGCATTACTCTGCCATCCAGCTGTGACCCTTGACGTAGAGCAGGGCGGCTGGGCGACTCCACTGCCTGCGCTCGACCCGGGTGAACTGCTGGCAGGCGTGGGGAGAGGGGCTGCACACCCGCTCCGGGGTCACCACCCCGGCACACACACGCACTCTGATAGGATTTTCATGCCCTAAACCCCACTGAATGGCTGCTGCTGGCCCTGCTTCACCATGACCCTGGCTGCAGGCTTGCTCGGCAAGAGCTCACCCCCCTGGGCTGGGAAGGCTCTGCCAGCCCTGTGGCTGCTGCTTTGATTCCCTGCTTGTCTCCTGTTGTCACCACTTCCGTCCCCTCCATCCCTTCTGTCCTTCCCATCCCTGCTCCCCCTCTTTGGGAAATACTGGTGGGGGAGAAGGGGAAGCCCTGGGTATAAACCCCTACATGCTTTAGGGTACCGTATATAGGGCAGGGGAGCCAGGTGAGCGGGGCAGTCACACAGTGAAGCCATCCAGAGCTTCCCCGCGGGTTATCCCCCCAAAACTGGGGGGGCCACAGCCATCCCAGCCCACCCCAGCATGGCTTGATCTCCCCAGTGGAGCCCTTTCCCTGCGCCGCAGGCTTGGCTGGGCTGGCTCCACTCCGCTTCTCTCCTCACTGCCCCGTTTACCTCTGCTATATTTACATGTCTATTTTATGATTTCAATTTTTAATGCTTCTGCTCTTTGAAGATGCTTAATGCTTTGGAGTGGAACATTTTCTTCTGGGTCCTGAGTGCCAATTGAGGACAGACCAATAAATCAACTAATAACTGGAACCTCATTTTCTGCTCCCGTGGCTGCGAGTTAACCCTGCTCGTGCCACCTTGGCTCTTCCGGTGCTTCCCCGTCTCCCCGGGCAGGACTTGGCTCCTGCTGGCAGGCTGGGCTGTGTCGCTGTGCCTGGGATGGCCAGGCAGGCGTTGCCTATATGGGATTTAAACACAGCAAGCATTGCAGGCTGCCTGTGCAGGCTGTGAGCATCCCTTGGCTGGGCAGTGTCAGGCTTCTGGGGTTCCCATACTGGGCTGTATCTTAAATGATGGTTTCCAGCTGCCACTTTCTTTCCTCGGCCCTAATGGCCTGTTGCTGGATGGTCAGCAGAGCTGGAGATTCACACGGCTTCCTGCGGAGAAGGGAAGAACGTGGTGGATGGGTCTGGCAGGTCACCCAGCGAGACCCAGGCTGTTCCCAAGCCCTCGGCAACTCCTCAGGCTGGAACAGCCGAGTGCCAGCTTTGTGGCTTTGTGGTGCCGCAGAATCCAGGACCTCTAACTGCGCTCTGCAGGAACGACATCCAGAGAAAGCCTCTTCCCTGCTGCTTGCACAGGTGCTCTAGAGCCCAGCAACTTGTGGCTGGAGAGCTGGAGGAATCCCTCAGGATGGCATACCGTCTCCATTTCACTGGCAGCTGGAGCAGATGAACCTCCAGTGCAGGAGAACGTGCTCCACGCTACAAGTCTAACAGAAAGTGGCAGATCTTAGGTAAATCTTCTTTCCGGCTATTCACCCTAGCCCATAAGGGCTGAGGACTTTCCACGCTGCTGCCTTCGTTTGTCCAACTCTATTTACTGTTCTCATTCATATCAATACCATCTCGTCCTTTAAAGAAGCCCCCACTTTTATCACCTCCTGTAGCAGCGAGTTCTGCGGGTTGCTCGCAGGGTGTCTGTGCTCCCCCTCCACTTCTCCTGCACACCCAGACCTGCGTCCTCGAGGGTTCAGGTGCTACCCCTGCTCTCACGATACCTCCCCTAAGACAGGCTGCCGGGCTTACCTTGCTGTAGTGCTTTATTGCCTGTTGAATTATGAAAGCATTGCTTGCATCACCTGGCAGACAGCCACGGAGCTGCCTCTCAGCTGCTCTTTAGCTTTTGACTTGAAGGTGTTGCACGCATTAGCCTCCGCTCCTCTGCATCTGGAGCCAGGCTGTGTCTCGGGGGGTTGCGCTAATATGGGGTGGCCAGGGCCCTGGGATAGCCCTGGCCATGCAGAAGGTGGCCAGCTCCAGTCTCTGCTCCCTGCAGGCTGCTGGAGTACCGTGCCAGGCAGAGCAGGACACAAGGGCTGAGCACAGTGATGTCCTGTGGTGAGCTCCAGCGGGCAGGGGGGCTTGGTACCCCCATGTTCCAGTCTCCTACCAGCGGTGGCAGAGGCACCCCGGTCTGTCTGTGCCCCAGCACCAGCCTGGTGCCGTGGCACTGCTGTCACGGAGGTGAGAGCTGGGCTTCGTGAGGCTCCACGGCTGCCTGATGAAGTGCTGAAGCTTCATTAAATGGTCCCTGAGCCAGGCAGGCGTTCTCTGGTACCCTTCCACTGCCGCAGAAATAACAGAGCCACATATTAAGAACATGAGGCCATCGTTATACTATTCCCCCCGACCTTTTGGTTTTTTTAAACAGGCTTCTCTTCAATGCTGTGGTTTTGTTCCCAGGGACTGGAGCCCTACCAGTACAGAATCACAGAGTTACAGAATGGCTGGGGTTGGAAGGGACCTCTGGAGATCACCTAGTCCAATCCCCCTGCCAGAGCAGGTCCACCCAGAGCAGGTTGCACAGGAACGTGTCCAGGCGGGTTTGGAATGTCTCCAGAGAAGGAGACTCCACCACCTCTCTGGGCAGCCTCTTCCAGGGCTCTGCCACCCTCAAAGGAAAGAAGTTTTTCCTCATGTTGAGATGGAATTTCTTGTGTTCCAGTTTGTGCCAGTTGTGTCACTTGTCCTGTCACTGGGCACCACTGAGAAGAGTCTAGCCCCATCCTCTTGACCCCCACCCTTTAGATATTGATGGGCATTGATGAGATGCCCTCTCAGTCTTCTCCAGGCTAATACATCTGCATGGGTCCCTGCAGGGGCTGGGGCTTGGCTGCAGGTGCCTGGTGGCAGCAGGGGACCAGGCTCAGCTGGGGTTTGACTGCCACTTTTGCTCTCAGAAGTGATTTGTCCCCAGGGAGCTCTCCTGGTGTTTGGCTGGGAGCAGCCTGGCCCCCAGCCAGCCCGTTTTTGGCAAGCCAGGAGAGCCTAGGGCTGGCTGACAGAGCTGCTGATGGCTCAAGCTGCCCATTGCAGCCTCCAGCATCTCCAGTGAGAGCACTGGGGAGAGGCTGGGGAAGGGAAGAGTGCCCGTCGCCTCCCAGCCTCCCGCTCCATTGCGCTCCAATGGCCCACGTTGTGTTTATCCATAATTATGATGGGGGTGACGTGGTTACGCTTTCCAAACCCATACACAAATGCTTAATAACCCAGGGTAATGCTTTCCTGCTTGTTAAGCGGTGCTGGCAGGAGCCGCTCCACCTCTGCCCCTTCCCCTGCTCCCGCGCAAGCCGAGCATGGGGGAGCATCTCAAGGCTGCAGCCTGGTCCCCCCGGCTGCTGGGGACACCACCTCCGTCCCCTCCGTCCTCAGTCAGGCACATCTGTGCACCCGTGCTCTGGAAATGGAGGCGGGGGGCGGGATTCAGGGATAAATTTTTCCATCGGAAAATGTAGTTTTTATCAGGCTGCATTATCAGAATCGGCGTGTAGCCATGAGGCAAACATTCAGGGTAGGAGAGTATCGAGCAAATCATTCTGACTTCAGTCTGTTGACAGGGTCCAGGAAATTCAAATGTATCTCTTTGATTTGACGTGTTTTGACTTTTATGTTTTAATTTAATATCCAGGTTATATTTAACATTTTATTATGGTTCGCGTTTGAGAAATGAAATACTTTTTCCCTTACTGCGGTAAAATGCCTGAATGTTTCCCAGTGAAATGCGAGGGCTTGGATTTTTCCTGGGTCCTGTCCTGCAGGTGATTTTGATAATTCATCGAGTTCAGTGCAAAACAAAACTTATAATTTAGGAATCTCGCGCAGGCTGGATATTGCAGTTTTTGACAAATTCACGGGTTTTCTGTTACGTGCACCCTGCAAAGGGGCACCCGAGCCCTGGAGCAGGTTTGGGGGGAGGTGGGGGAGCGGTGTGTCCTAGTCTGGTGTTTAGAGGTGCTGCTGAGAGAATGTAGAGGAAGATTTATGGCTTTGACTGGACCATCCAGGGATGGAGGTGTCTGTGGAGGATGGTGTCCTGTGCTGGTGTGGGTACATTGCTGTGGAGGGTGCCTCTGGTAGGATGCTATGAGGGACATCTATCTTCTCTGCTCTGGGGGAGTCAGAGAATCAAATAATGGTTTGGGTTGGAAGGGAACTTAAAGATCATCGCGTTCCAACCCTCTGCCATGGAAAGGGACACCTCCCACTAGACCAGGTTGCTCAAAGCTCCATCCAACCTGGTCTTGAACACCTCCAGGGATGGGGCAGCCACAGCTTCTTTGGGCAACCTGTTCCAGTTCCTCACCACCCTCAGAGTGAAAAATTTCTTCCTGCAATTTTCCTGAAATCAGTCGGACTGCTTTGCTCTCGCTGCAACCCTAACCGGTCGCAGGTGCCGCAAATCAAAGCTGCCTTTGCACCCCCAGTGAACCCCCCCCTAATAGCAAAAGGAAAGCGGAGCTGCAGGCAGAGCTCGGGGTGCCTGGAACGCTGCTGCTGCCCGTTGGCTGCTGGCTTGCGTGCACACGTGAGCACGTGCGTGTGTGTTTGTGCATGCACATAGGGATAAAGCTGCTTTCCAGGCAGCTTTTTGAAAAAAAACCAAAACCAAAAAAAAACCAAAAAGAAAAACAACACCCAACAAAAAACCAACAAATGACAGCTTGTTTGCTGCTCGGATTGCAGGGCTGCCTGGCAGAGGCTGCACACCAGAACTTTGTTTGGAAGATGCCTCCAGCAAATAGCCAAACGCATTTGTACGGTATCAGTCGACGGCGTGTTCCAGCCTCCAACTCTGTCGGGGGCGGGGGGAAAATCATCTCACCCATATATGTGTTTCAACACCAATTATCCAAGCCTCATTTGCTCCAGACTCCCAAGACCGCGTCCCATGACATCTATTAATTGCATTAAAAAAAAAATCTCTCATTATCCTAAAATCTCCAGGATGCAGAGTTGGAGTTGCTCAGGCCCAGGCTTTCGGGAGGACAGGTGTGTGTGACAGCGCGGGGTGGAGGGTGCACGGCAGGGCATCCACAGCCACCCCTGCGGCCCCAGCCCTTTCAAGCTTGCCAGCAGTCGAGCGTTTCTCCCAAGCCTCTGCCCCCGACAGCAGGGATTTATTGACGGTTGGGTTGCCCTCTTTCACATGGCGGACCCGTCAGGCAGGATGTGACGGTTTGGTACGGGGTGGCTCGGCGGTGGCCATCCCCGTGGTGTCGGGCAGCGCGAGGTGAGCGATGCTGCCAGCGCTCCGCACCACACGCCGCCAAGCACGAGCCGCTCGCCTCCTCCGTGCCAAATACTCATTGTTCCTGCTTTTGAACTTCTGCAAAGCGAGGTTTGCCAAGGCTTCAACATGAATCATTAATTAATTCCTGGAGGTTTTTTTAGGTGGTTTGGTTTTTTTTTTGTGTGCGTGTTGTTTTGCTCTGATAATTGAAAATTGGGAGTGGGAGGCACTGTAGGTGCCGGAAAGCAGAGGTGTGTTTGGGGCTGTTTCACCGTCCCCAGGCAGGAGGGTGCTGGTCCTTGGGCCGAGCTGTAATTACTGTTGGCGCCCAAACCCCTGCCCGCAGCCTCTGCCCTCATCTCCCCTGCTGGGCTCCATGCGAGAAAACATACCCGCCTCTGGCCCTCTCCCCTCGTCATCCTCCTCCTGCACCCTGTGGCACGGTGGGGTCTCCTCCAGCGTCTACAGTGCCGGGGGTGCCCTTTCCTGAGGGTCTTGTTCCATGCAGGAGCCCCGAGGTTGAGTGATGCTGGGAATTGCTTTGCTTCCTTTGGAAATGTTGCTCCCCGAGGGGGTCTCTGGCAGTGCTGGTGAAGGAAGAAAGCTCAGCAGGGCACCAAGAAAAGGCTTGGAAAGGAAAAAGGCAAGTAAAAAGGACTAAAAAGTCTCATTAAAAGAGAAAAATACAATTACTGGGGCAGCCTTGGGATTGTGGGAGTGGAGAGGGCAGTGGGATCTTGCCTGGAGGCTGGAAAGCCAGCTTCTCCTCATACGCCACGTGCTCCAGCCCCCGACCATCCCGATGGCTCCCTGCCGGACTCGCTCCAGTATTTCAGTGCCTTGTTGGACTGGAGAGCCCCAGATGGACCACTCTTAGGGTGCTGGAGAGAGGGAGTGGCCTCAGCCGTGGCCACAGGGCACAAGCCTTGTCCCCATGTCCCAGAGCCCAGGGACAGCAGGGAATGGGCTGCATTTGCAGTAATGCCCGGGCCCCCGAGCCTCCGGGAGCTCTTGCCATTTCCACTCTCTTGCTGGTTTAATAACTTGTTCCTTATTGACATTTTTATTCCGAACACAGGGAAAATGCCAGCACGGTAATTGCAGTACATGTAAAGCAAGGCACCGTGCCATACCCTCCAGATCATCTCCTTCCCCCTCTCCCCAGCTCATAGGGCCCAGGTGGAAATTAGTGGTGGCTTGGCTGGTGGCTTGGGACACAGGGACCCACGCGTGCCCTGGGGCTGTCACGGGTGGAGGGGTGGGACATGGGCACCGCTCCTCCACGGTGACTCAGAGGGCAGCAGCAGGGTTGGGAATAACACCAGGTCTAATTGCTCCGTTAACAGCTAGACCCACTGCCTCCAGGAACACTTACATCTGCAGATATCTTGTGGTTTCTAATACCATCAGAAATCCCTCTTGCTCTCATGTTTACCAGCATGCAATTGCAACCCCTTGATGTCTGCATAACAGCCTTCCATCTCCCGGTTCCCCGCAAAGAGTGACAGAGCTATAACAATCTGGAAAGAGGCAAACAAGAAGCAAAAACCCACTGGGATCCAGGCAAAAATCTGTGTCCTGCAGGATGTAAATCAAAAATAGAAATGCTCTTCCCTCCCTCCACCCCACAAGTATTTGATAAACAGATAATGTAGGAAATGTATAATTTTGCAAAGCCATGGTAGCCACCTTTTTTTCATGCAATAAGCCAGAAAATGTTTATTGCATGAGCAGAGCAGGAGCTGTAATGTTGTAAAATGATAGTGCTGGGGAGCCATCTGCTTATTGACTGAAGTCTGGAGCACAGGCTTTCTGCTACACTGCCTCGCACGGATGTGTGTGCACGCGTATGTGCCAGGCATGCACACTGAACAGGTACTGGCTACGTGGTTCCTCACGCCCAGGGGCCGCTCGCTCACGCCTGGACACACCAGAGCGTGCCCTGTGAGCGCTGCCAGCCTCCCCGGCTTTTTCTCTTTTCGTCCTGCCGCCTTCCTCCTCCCGCCTCCCTCAACCAGCCAAGCCTCTGAGCCCTACCCGCGTTCGTCATCGCCTTCTGCGCTTTCATTGTTGACATGAAACCACTGTGGTTTTCCTAAATTGTGCTGTCACTCACGGTGAGCGAGGGACCCCATCCGCACGCGGTGCCAGGACCGGCGTGGAACGGTGGGCTTCGGGAGAGCTGCTTTCCTCGGCGTTCGGAGCAGGGAATTTGTATGGGTGGGCTGCACTTCACCAGGGCTCCCTATTTAGCTCAGAGGAGCCTTGGGGTTTTGTTGGGTTCCGTCGGGATGAGCTGTGGGGTGGTGGCTGGGAAGAGGGCAGGCATAGAGGATGCAGCGGGAGGGTCTCCTCCCCTCACCCCCCACAACTCACAGCTCCAGTTTGCAAAGCGGGGCGATGGAAAAGCAAACATGAAGCCAAGAAGCAGACCCGTAAGCTTAGGGACCCTCAGGAGGGTTTTGCACTAGCGTACAGTGAGAGGGGGATCTCACTGGCACAGCACTGGCGAGGGGCACGTCGGAGGGCTCAGCACAGACCTGTTGTGGATTTGCATCCGATGAAAGCCCCATGCCTCCGGGCTCCTCCGGCTAAAGCCTCTGAGCCACGCCAGCACAGGAGCGCCTGGAGTTAAGTTGGGGATTACGCATGTATGAATGGCTGGCATTGAACTCCTAAACTCTGGAAATCAAATTCTGCCCTGCAGAACGGCGGCACCGCTCCCGCTGAGGTCAGGGAGATTTGTGGCTGCTTGTAAGAGAGCCAAATCTGTCTTTTCTTCCCCCGCTGAAGGTCATGCCACGGTGTCCTCAGCATCTGGCTAATCCAGCCGGTGCCCTTCACCCATAGGCAGAGCCAGGCGTCTCCGGCGCCTGCCGGGACAACGCTAAGCCCCGCGCTGGTGTCCCCTCTCACACCACGGTAGCAGCAGGGACCCAGGGTGCCACCTGCGTCCCTGCACCCGTCAGTGCGACAGCCTGGCTGCAAGAAATCAGTCTGCGAGTCTCCGACGCAGTGAATGTGGTCTGTAGCGTTGCGCGCCTTTGTTTTGATGACAGGAGCGGTGAAATCACACCCGTGGGACAGAAGGGATACCAAAATTATGATATTGCCCTTTGGAATTATTTCACAGTCAATGTAGCTCTCCTGTCCTCTCGGTGGTATTTTACCCAGACACTGCTCAAAGGATCACTGTCTTATATTAATCCATTTCTGTTGATGCACCGAATAAAATGCTATATTCCCCCTAGCACTCCTGCTGTCCATTTTGTTTCCAAGCAGCGAGCTGCCACCGTTCATGGGCAGCGGTGTTTGTCTGCTGCTGTGAATGATGATCGGCTATCGCAGCACAGGAACAGGGTACAGATTCATTCAGTCTCCTGCTCGCTCGCAGGCTGCTCGTGTATTATTGATAACCCAGGGCTGAGTGATTATCGCGTATATAAATTTATTTTAATTTCTTATGATTGCTGCTGTGATTAAATTATGTGCCAGGTTGTACTTATCCTGGCAGCGATTAGGCCCCACAAGCCATGGCAGAGTTTACGTTAGAGAGACTGATAGATGAGACGGGACTGGTTTTCCCCACAAAGGGCTTTGGCCCAGACCCGCAGAGGGATTGCAGTGCGTGCATTTGCTTGATCTCAGTTTTGCTGGGTCTGGGTCCTGGCCATGAGCTTGGCGCAGTAATATTGTTTTTGATGTGTGGACTTTACACGTTTCCCAGGAGAGCTGTAGCTCCGGTAGCACGTGTTGGGCTCCTGACATGGATTTTCTTGGCTCAGTTCTCTTTTGCATTCCCAGCAGAGTTGTCCCCATGCCCTGGGACTGTTTTGTCCAAGCCTGGCAGGAGCAAGTGGCTCTGCCTGGGCAGCCAGAACCAAATCCAAACTGTATCGTCGCCTGTTTTTCCCAACCTGTCCCATACTCTGTAGAATTACGAACTTTGGGCTGGAGTTGTAAAGGTACTTAGGCACCTAAGGATGGAGAGAGGAGCTGAGAAAGATGAGGTGCCTACACCATCTTGCCCAGCAGACACCTGTCTGCATTTTGACTATCTTTCAATATCTGGCTATTAGGGCCAGGTAAAGCTAATTGTATGAGTAAGTCTGTTGACTTAGTTACTCCTGTAAACATTGACAGAATCCAGCCCCACTGTTAGTCAACAGAAAACACTTCCCAGCAGAAAATACAAATAAATTGCTCTTCATATCATAACATTTTAAAATAAAAATATCAATAAGGAGCTAAGTCAAAACCGCATTTTAGATTCAACAGATTATTCACCAGAAAAGGCGAAAACAATGAAACTCCTCTGAGTATGATAATAAGCAAACACAGACGTATTGCTTTTTCAGATCACAAAATCTCAATACCCAAGATCAGTAGAAAACTAAGTAGAAAATGCTTTTTATAGGATTCAAATTCCAATTAAATTAGAGCAGATTATTCAACAAGAAAGCCTACAAAATGAAGTCTCAGTTTATGTATTGGAAAGCAAAATGCAAATATGTTGCTTTCCGGCTCACAGGTTTTCAAACCAAAAGACAAACTTACTTTAAGTAAAAATTATTTCATTCAAATTCTGGGGGAATCAACTCAAGTAACTGATCCTCAACTGAATTATTCAGCTTTTTTATCAACAGACTTATTTCTTCCCTCTTTATTCTTAATTTGCCTATTCATAAATCCCACTGCTTTGTCAGTCATAAGAAATACTTTCCAGTAGCTTTGACAAAGCAAAAATTAGCAGGGGAGAGAACTGGCACATAAACGCTTTGCTGCAAAATACTTCCTTGCAACGTAAGATATTTTTCTCTTCCTGCAGGTTTAATGCCAGCAGAAATCAATGCGATCATCTCAGCTAACCCTCCCACGCGGTGCTCACTGCAGGGCTTCCCCCCCCGGGCTTTGGGGACAGTCCCCGGGCTGTCCCCACGGTGGGTGTTTTGGACCCCTGGTTTTTGGCAGCTGAGGGAAAGGTGTGCGGTGGGTGGGGAGTCCTGGTGCCAGCACTCGGGTCCCCACCAGCATCACCAGGGGAACAGCTTTGCTTTTAGAAACTCTGCTTTGGGCTGAAAGGTCCCGTGGGGCAGAAAGATGTGGTCTTCGGTAGACGGCTCTGTTACTCCATTTCCTTTGCTCTTAAACAGTGGTATCTTCTCTCCAGCCTGCAATTGCCTGGCTTTGACTTGGAGCCATTGGATCTCATTATGTGAGCTTGTGCAGGTCGTGGGTGTTTCTAGGGGAAATACCGGTGATCATAAATCTTTCTGTTTGATCTACAAACATCAATCTCTGCTGATCTAAAGAAGACTCAAAGGTTACAGTGAAAGTTTGAGTCAGAGGGGAAGAACTAGATGAAAATCTTAGTTCTGTAATTTTATTAGGAATTGGGAAATATTTTAACAGGGGGATTAAATGTATCTTTAAATACTGAACTTAAAAAGAAGGAAGGGATTTGTTCAACTGACACACTGGAGGAATTGTAGGACCTTAGAAGCAATTTGTAGAACCTCATTAAATAGGAGAAGGCTCTGCGAATCCGTCCAGCTTTCCCAAAGAACTTTGAACCTTCGTTCTGGCTCCAGTCTGCAGCTATTTGCTGCTGCGGCAGCAGAGCAGTAACCTGCCTGCAGGCACCACAAGCCACCGAGCCACCTCTCAGGACCCGGCAGCTGCGATGCAGGGTGGTAAATGCAGTCAAGGTCAGGGTCCCTCCTTGTAATCACTGCCAATTCTCTAAGCTTCTCCGGGCGATGGCTCTCCCTGAGGCTCGTGTTAGCCCAAGGAGTGGAAGGGGCAGTGGATGCCTTGGGTCAGAGGTGGGAATCTGGGGGGGCGAGATGTGGTCTTCCTTCTGCTCTGGAAACATTACCTTGTGTCTCTGCTGCAAAGCGTCTCTTCCTCCTCATCTCCTTCTTTGGAGGCATCACAGAAGAGAAACCAGTGATGCTGTTGCCATTTTTCCCTCTCTGAAGAGCAGGCTGGGAGAAGACACAGAGGGGCTGTGGGGATTGGAGGTAGTTGCCACAGAAGCACTAACAGGGGGCGACAGCTTGAACCCGGCATCCTTGCACCCTGCTGTGGCATGCGATGGTCAGGGCACGCTGTGCTGGTGGCTCGTGGGGACGTGCCACCCAGCCCTGCTGTGAACGCCCCGCGTGCTGCAGATTTTTGCCTCCTGGGATGTGAGGGACGCTGGAGATTTTGGCAGCAGCACAGAGAGCAGCTGGGTTTTCTGGCACCCAGAAAGCTACTGAAGATGGCTTACATGTGAGGTAAGGATATCTCAGTGCTGAGGAAGGAATGTCCCTACACTTCTCTTCTCCCTTGTTTCTTGCGTGGGGGTGAGGGTTCCCCACTCTTTGGAGCTCCAGCTGTGAGTGAGACTCCCTGTGCAAGGAGCCTTGGGAGTGTCACTCCTTTGGCACAGCTCCGGGGCTCTCCTGCCAGCCTTGTGACGGTGTTTCCCGGTGTGCTGGCAAAGCGTCCTCGGCTGCTGCTGCCCTGCTGTGTGGTGGGGACCTCATGGTGCGTGCTGGGGGACAGAGCCAGCAGTGGTGCTCCTCTCATGGAGAAGGCAAGCCCTTCAGCCACTGTGGCTATTTAACACTGTCTTCATGCTGCCCAAGCCCTGTTCTGTCTGGTGGCAGAGACGCACAACAGCATCAAAGACTAACAAGTGCCCTGAGGAACGTGGATGTGAAGGAGAAGGGCTTTCATCACACTCCTTCTAGATTTTAATGGCCATCTGACGTGTAGAAGTTGGCAGCAGAATGAAACCCCATCCTATATCCTCTTCCCTGTGTGATCTGTGCTTTGTGCCCACGAGGGGAGAGCTGTCACGGGTGCCACAGAGCAGAGGGACAATGCTTTACCAAACCCTCAGCGCTGTCTGAGCTTTTAGGTCTTCCCTTGGACACAGCAAGGGCACAACTCAACCTTTGGGGGAAGGAAGGGACAAAACACAGGGCAGGGGCTGCCCATGCTCCGGGGGAGCCGGGGAGGGAGAAGGAGGGAGAAGGAAAGGGAGGGAAGATAAAAGGAGGTGGTGGAGGGCTGCTCCCTCCATCGCATTTCCCATTAGGGTGGCTTGAACAGCCCACGGCATCCCCTCCTTGCAGAGGGTAATGGGCTTTCTGCGGAGCTCTGTGCTCTACCAGGAGGGAATGAGAAAGCAATGTCAAATATATGTTTGAAATGTCAACAGAAGGGCCCTGCAAGATTGACTGCAGTCTCGTGAAATATTTAATTCTTTCTCTCCTTATGAAGAGAGACGTTATTCTGGATGAAAGATTTATACAGGGGGAGGAGGGCAAGGGAGGGGAGGAGAGAGAGGGGGAAGAGGCGTGCAGGGAGAGGGAAAGGACCGGCTGGCTCCCTCTCTCCCTGCTACCCCTAACTGGGTGCCTGTTTGATCTGTCTGCCTGTTACTCATCGCTGGAAATGTTGGATGTTGCTTCATTATCTCAGCCTCGTTTATTTCTATCAGCACATTTTCCCTTTCTGCTGCCTTTATCTTCGCACAGATGTCTGTCGCAAAGCATGTGCCCACCTGCACACCGGCCACCGAGCCCCAGACAGCCCCTGGCGCAGCCCACCCCAAAGACAGGGTACCAGGAGCTGGGGACATAGGTGGTGGTGTGGGGCCCTGGTGGGATGGCCACGAGGAAGCCGTCCACACCAAATGGTGACACAGGGGTGTCATGTTGAATAGGACGCCCCTTTTCCAGGCCTGCAGGTTTTATGCTGCCTGAGGGAGAGGTCTTGTTTTCCCTTGTGGGATACTAGCATCTGATGCTGCAGATCTGGGGGGACACAACTAGGCTGAGGGGGACGGGGAGGGCAAGAAAAGCATTCCCCTTATCTCCTCCCTGCTCAGCACTGTCATTTGCTCTGTGTTCAAAGGCTCACTGCCTGTCCATCTGCTTGGGGTCTGCTGAGCCGGGGGCCTGTGAACAGCCAGGTACCTCTGGGTTCCGGAGGGACCGCATCCTCCCGATAACATATTGGGGCTGTGACCCTCATCCTGCCCTGCGTCCTGCTGTGAGCTCCCAAGGGTGACAGCTGATCGGATCGATGGGTCTTCCTCACTCTCCCTCCGTGGCAGGGCTGGCACCCAAAGGGGGAGTGGGATGGATGTCTGCAGACATGCTCACCCGGAGCCTCCTGGGCAGTGGAGCTTAGCGGAGGCCTCTGGCATCTGTTGTAATGTCAGTAACAGCGATAATCCATCTGAGGTCGTGTTAGCGAGGCCAGAGCTGGCTGAGGAAGCGTCTCCCCAGCCCTGCAACCCTTGAAATAGAAAAGAAACGAGTTCCCACCAGCAACAGGAACAGAGATGTAAAATTTCAATAGCACTAAAAGGAAAAAAGAAAAAATCTTGAAAAAAACCCCTTTTGATTCCACTGAATAGGGGATTTTTTTTAATAATTTCAAAACATTTTGATAGTTGCTTTTCATTTCTAGTTCTTTTTGCAAAACTGTAAATTACCTTAGATTTATTAACCTAAAAATTGATTTTCTTTCATTTCAAATGTGTCAAAAATGGGACATTTTGACCTTCTGAGCCTTTTTCCAGAATTTTTGTGAAATGGGTAATTTGTCACAATTGATCCTTTTTTGGAAGGCTTTGAATTTCAACCAACTGGTATTTACTGACGAAAACACACTTAGCTGACAAATTCCCAAACCAGCTCTCTTCAGGCGGTGGCTGTGATTTCAGGTTTCCAGAGCGGAGCGGAGAAAGATTTTGGTACATGATTAGGAGCTTTCACATCCTGGGTGGGGATGCATCCTGCGAGCGGGCACCTTCTGTACCTGCCTAGCTCAGCTTCAAAGCAGAGACCTGGAGTTGAAACGGGTGGTAGTGTCCCCTCTCGAGGCCCCTGGACCACCCGTGTCCCCACTGTTCTCTGCAGTACAGGGCAGAGCATCTCAGAAACCCGCCGTTCCCCTCGCACCTCCCCGCTGAAACCACACGCACCGGCATCACTGCCATCTGAGCTGTTATACTCACTGCAGCGTTAAACCTTGATAAATGCCTTTAATATTTAATTGGTCTTTAAAAAACATAAATAGGCAGGATATTAAATGCAACTCCTCAGGCAGAATAAGGCGGGTAATGTATGTTACCCAGCGACTGGTGGCATCTTGCAAAATGCACTTAAATGTGGTTTGAAACTGAGAGCTTGGGAAACGTTTCCTTTTCTTCTGCACGCTGAGGGGAGCGGGAAGCCGGCAGTGCCAGGGAAAGCCCCTTTCCTTCCACCCCGTGCCCTGCAGCCGCGCAGAGCATGCGGGGTGTGGAGTTTATAGGTGCTCGAACACGGGACTTCACTGTCTCCGGAAATGAGACGTGCACCTTCGTTATGCACCCTCCAGCGTTCCTCTGAGGTCCCGGTGCCTGTTAACGAGATCACCAGAGGCCCTCCTGCTCCAGCCTCCGCCGGCTGCCTCAGCCAAGTGGGAGCTGTTAGTTCCAGCCATTAAAGACTGTTTCCTGAGGGTCCAGCAGTTGTTGTGCAATTTGCGGTAGTAGATGGGGACGAGAAGCACCGGAACGTTCAGACGGGAATACAGCAACGGAGCCAAATTAGGACGCTGAGCCCTAGGGCTGTGTCCTTTGTGGGTGACAGCGGTGGCAGTTCCTCCAGCCGCAGTGCATCACTGCGAAGTCACATCCGCTCAGGATTTTGCAGGATTTGCCTGTAAATTCCCACCTCCAGCTGTGCCAGGTTTTCATAGGACATCAACTCCAGCCCCACACATCCTGGCGTAAGTCCATCCCTTGGGAAGTCGATTCCATTGCCCCACTGAGACACGAGATCAGGGTCCAAAGCTTGGGCCTGGCAGTTGCTAAGAGCAAGTTGTGGACTATAAAGCAGATGTGTGGGCAAATAACCCTTGGGAAAACTAAACCAAACAAAAAGAGCCTCTACTCAAACATCTTTTGAAGTTCACAGGAGGTTCAACTGATGCGCTGAGGGAAAATTTAGGTTTTCAGGGAGGCTGGGGTTCAGTCATTCCCCCCCCTCACCACCCGAGCCAGCAATCCTCACAGAGGAGATGGGAGTAATGCAAGGAGCATCCTCCCCTGCCATCACCAGCACACTCGTCCGACTCCTTCAGCATTGCCAGCACAAGTGGTGGGTGAACTTCCACACCTCTAGAGGCTGATTTTTCAATCAGACGAGCACTTAAGCCTCACAGAGTTCAGGTACTTGTCTCTCCGCTGCCACTCCTGCCTCTTCAGCGCGAACAAGTGGGCTGGAGATCCCGAGAGAGCAAGCTCTGCTATGAAGTTGCTAGCGCCTGGGGCTCGCAGGTTGGGGGTGGCATGAAAATAGCTGCTCTTTGAGCTCAAGCTCCCTGTTGTTCACCCACAGCAGCGTCTCAGCCACCATCAGCTTCTTCTAAATATGGAGAAATGCTGCAGGCCATTCGGCAGCAGCGCCAGGGAGCTGCCACTAAACGCACGGGAATAATGATCCCACTGCTGGGCGGCCCTGGAAGAGCAGAGATTTTGAGAGGGAGCGGAAGCAGCAGCAATAATAAAGAAGGAGCGATCTGGCAGGGAAAAGCTTGATCTGAGGGCTAGGTGACAGGTCTGCCGGGGCTTTTACTGTGCAGGCTGAGGGAGGGACCTGGGACATGTTGGAGGGAAGGAAGAGGCAGGAACAGCTTACACCTCACCTGGACGGCATTCAACCCACCGCAACTATGCCTTTGTGCACAGCGGGGAGATCCCTTCTGCTCTTCCTCTCTCCAGATGGAGCAGGCGGGGGTGGCACGCAAGTCTGGATCAGGCAGCTCCCGCAGCCGTGCCCTGTGGTGCAGGCAGTCCCTGCCTGCCCTCTCCCTGCTGCCTGCCCAGGACCGAGCTGGCTGCCACCCTGCACTGACCGGCAGAGCGGCGTTTCCCACCCGGAGCAGAAGCAGGGTACTATGGGACCTGCTACACACATGCTAGTCCTCCTTCTCTCATGAAGCTCCTCAAAACCCACCCAAAGCAACATGGAAGAAGTCAGCATAGGCCAGCAGGAGCTGCCAGCATCTACCTCTGCAGACTTTTCCTTTTTCCACTTTTATTCTCCCTCTTCTGCAGAACCAAAACATTTTGGAGACTCTGCACTCTGTGCTAGCCTATTATTCACAGAACCTCCTATCTCCCTGTTTCAGGATGCTGCCTGGATCCGACCAATTACCAGCTCCCTTGATGTATAACACCATAAAACCCTTAACCTCATTATAGAAAATTTCTTTTGAATGGCCTTTAAAAACCATCTCATTACACAGGAAGAACTGTAATTACCTTTAACAAGACAGAGATATTGTGCGAGCGAGTGCATTTGGGCTGTCAAAACAGCAGCGGTGGGTGTTCATCTCCAGCCAGTTTCACCACAAGGGCAAACACTTTGTAATTCCCTCCCCTGCCCTGCTCTTCATCCTGGCTCTCCTCCTGCCTCTCATTCCTCCCTTCTCCACACCTTCGCCGGGCAAACACAACTCCTCGCTTGGCTCCACTTTCAAAGATAAAGCCCATCTTCCCCAGGTCTTGTCTCTCTAATGCTCCTGGTCTCTGCAGTCTCAGCAAAGCCCATCCCTGCTCTGAGATAACGCATGGTCAATGCTGTCCAAGTGCTGCTGGTGTCCCTGCACTGAGGGTTGGGCTTGGCCAAGTGGAACCAAGGAGGAGGTGATGATGTGGCTCCCAGGACTTGCCATTGCTATGATCCCACGGTGCCCAGGCTGCAGAGACGATACAACCTCTCCCGAGCAAGGCCACGTGGGTTTAACAGGGAGCGCTGAAAGCCGGTTTGCCTTTGCTGCCTTCCACGCAAGAAGAAAAATGCTGTTTTCTAGGGCAAAAATCCTGTCTCGGCACCTTCCAGCTTTGGCCTCCATTGACCTGGAGGGCAGGGGTCCGTCCCGTCAGCCCAGTGGGGTTCGGCTCTTTGCTGCCATGTTACAGCTCACCCTCGGAGGGGTTAAGTTGTTTTCCTTTCCACATGCATGTGACTCAAAAGAAGATATTTTTTTCCAAACAAAAATTTTTCCATCCCATCTGCCACTAATGTCAATGCACTCCTTTGCCCAGATCCAGATTTTTTTTTTTTAAAAAAAAAAAACACCCTAAAAATCTAACATTATTTTAGAAAAATCTGAGTACGTGTTGCCAGAGCTGTGATATTTTCCATTCCTCGGAAAGGAGCTGTTGCAGTTTTTAACCCTTAGTGTTCCTCCCGAGCGGCTCCACCACCCTCAGTCCCTACCTCCCTGGTCCCTCCTGGGGTGTCTCTGCCTCTGGCTTCGTTATTTCTGTCCTGGAAAAAAAGCTCTGGGTTTTTTGTTTTTTTCTGGGTGTGTTTTCATATTGACAAAGGAGAAGCTTGTCGCGTGCCACTGACCCATTTCCAACATGTCCACCCCCCAGTAGCCCTGGCAGGGCTCACTCTGGTGTTACGTGTTGATAGAGAAAGAGCATTTACCATGTATTTCCCCGGTTTTTGAACATTTATGAACAACTAAGAAGTCAGGGGCTGAATCCGGGGGGCAGCAAGGCCCACTGCTCTCCCTGCTGAGGCCTATGAGAGAGCGCAGGCCTCGGCAAGGCGGGAGCCGGCCTGACAGAACCGGCCAGAACCGGTCTCCTCACAGCAGCCTCCCAGCACCGATTGTGCCGCTGGCGGTACTGGGAAACGGCACCAAAACCAGCATGGGGACTGGGCTGGCTGCCCAGAGGCAGCATAGCCTGTCCAGCAGCCCCTGCCATGAGTGGCTCTTCCCCGGGGGCACATAGACACCCCCCGCCTCAGCAGGGAGGCCACTCTGTCACTTTGCCTGGCCACACTGCCAAAATATGGTCATCTTTTGCTACGTGGAAGAGGAGAGGGTAGACATCAGGGAGCCCAACTGCTGTGAGGCAAGCGAATTGCTTAAAGACCTTAATTGCCCTAAGCAGCCCCACCTGGAGCCTCCACCTGACCCTCTCCAACCCCTGCTCCACCCAGGAGCCATGTTTAAGCTCAGGGCTGGGCTTACTTCTTTCCTGAGCTTCAGCGTGGGTGGATGTGTCTCCTTTTGCTCTAGTCTAGTCTAGGCTGCTGAACCTGGTTTGTTGCTGTGGTGTATGGAGCTATGGGCCTGTGCCCCTGTTGGGGAGGGCACCCTCTGCTCCTGGCTCACCTTCCCTAGGAGAGCAGCCAGCCCTCACCACTCCAGGGGACCTGTTTCTGAAGCCACCTGGTGAGTTTTTACCCCACGGTAGAAGGCTGATAGCTGAGCCCTGGAAAGGCACTGTCTTTCCTTCTACCTCCCTGGTTGATGTTCCCAGCATGTTTCTTTGGAGTTGGGCTTTCTCAATGTACTGTGCTCATGACTCTGGGTGTGTTGAGGACCAGCATGGAGAGCCAGGCCGGGTTTACATGTGTTATCCACCTGTGGTCCTGCTCAGGATCTGCAGCCTCACTGAGGGCAGGGGTCCTGGGTGCTTTCCTGGGGCTGCAGCCTGTGTCTGGGAGGAAGGTTAACCCCTTTGCTCTCTGCTCTCTGGAGCAGGTCTTCAGGGAGGGGGTGTCATGCTTTTATTTCATGTAAGATGGCAAGAATGGACTGTGGTTGAGCAAAAGGTGGTGAGTGAAGCAGCTGTGCTGTTTGTGTGTGTGCCACCCCTGTCCGGCAGCGTGCTGTGTTGGCCTGCCTGTCCGGCAGCCTGCTAGCAGGGCTGAATTTCCCTTTCACTCCCCTGAATGCCTCAGGGGAGGACTGGACTCCAGACAGTCTCCTCTTACAGCTACTAAAGTAATCATCTTAGGTAGTTGCCTTCCCTATCCCAGTGTGCCAGAGGCTCTGAGAGATATTCTTGGTCTTCTCCCTGCTGGTAGCGCTCAAGTAGGAGCCTCAGGGCTCTCCGTCATGCCACTTGTGACCATTTCTGCAGCCTCCCCCCCATGCTCGGCTCTGTGGTATAGGAGCACAGCCCTGGCTTGTGCTCTCCTGGGTTGCAGGGTATTTATTGCAAGTATCTGTAGCAAGCCTATTGCAGGGTGCTTTCATGGGCAGGTCCTCTTGCAGCAACAGTCTGGTTGGTGTGGGTCCTTTCTACCCCAGGGACACTGTGGCAGGGTCTTTGCCTCAGGTGCATCCCTGTGAAGCAGGTCTTGGTCTGCAGCCTGTGTCAGCTGAGGAGTGTTCCTGTCCCCCCTGTAACTGCCCTCCTGAGAGCAGCGTTGCTCAGCCTCAATATCTCTGACCTTTTCAGTGTTGTGCAGTGGCATTGGCTGCTGGAGCCGCCTTCGGCTCTGCTTGCTGCCTAATGGGCCTGTGGGGATCGAGGGGAAATGGGCAGCCAATAAAAATACAGAATATTGAAAAGGTCAGAGCTGTTTGGTGTGACACAGTAACTCACAAAACTTCTGAGGCATTGAATCTCCTCTCACTGCCAGCCTTTAGTTGCATGTGCTGTGGGGCTGGCTCGCGTGGCCCTTCCGGAGCATGGGGTAAAGGCTCAAGCTGTGCTCTTGAGTCAGTGGTGAGCTTTGTAGGGATGCAATACCTCTGATTTTGCACACTGGTGGCACCTCTACAAGCTTTATTGGAGAAATCCTTCTTCCAAAAGTGGGCTTTGCTTTCAGCCTCCCTGTCTGGAGGGATTGATGCCTCTGTGGCTGTGGTGTTCGCTGGTATTTTTTGCGAGCAGGTTCCTGCCATGATCACAACAGCAGGGAGCTGGACAGATAGGTAACTGGTTGGGGTTGTTCCGGTGTCGTGCTCTGGATCAGTGTCCCCCGTGCACAGCGGTGGCAATCAGGGACCACAGACCCCCTGGAGAGTACTTGGTACTTGGTCCTGCTGGGTGTGAGGAGTTTCTGCTCACCCCAGGTTGTCAGTAGCTGAGGGTGTGTATTGTCAGATGTCCAGCTGGCTTTTCTGTGACCCTCTCTTTGGCAGCTCACCTATGAGTGGTGACCTGAGCCTCTCCTGCTTGCCAACAAGGGCAAACCTCTCTTGAAAAGCTGTGCTGGTCTAGCAAATGTGTCCTTTCTGAGGGAAGGGGAGAAACATGCATGTGAAAGCTCTTCAACTGACTCCACTTCTCCAGCATCAGCACAAGAGAGAGTCCCCCCCTTTCTGCCTCTGACCACTTCTAGTTCTCTACCTCTGTCCCAGCACATCTGTCTACTTGTCCTCTGCCACAGGCCACCAGCTGCTGGGGACCTCACCTCTCCAGCCAAGGTACTTCTGATGGCCCTTTGTGGTGGCAGAGCACGGCCCAGTGATCTTGCCATATGCCTGGCTATGGAAACATGCTGCAGGCCTGGCAGATACTGGGAGCAGAGGTCTTTTAAAAAACACTTATTTCACTCCACCAAAACCATCATGACAATTTGCTGCTGAAGGCACCGTACCAGCCCTGTGCCATAATGACAGTTACTGGAAGATATCAAACAGCACTTTGTGCAGTTGCCTTTCCTGTGGGCAAGAGGCATTTGGAAATAACAATTCATTGAGTTTAGGAGTGAAAATTTTTAAGCACTGGAAGTGAAGACAAAGGAGCTGGGGGAAATCGTGGGTCAGTGCCAGGCAGGCAGCAGCCAGGACTGTGCCCTGGCACTGCAGCAGGTCTCGTCCTGGATGTTCCATTCCTTGTCTGGTCGCTGATTTCTCTGTGGACTCTATGCCCAGTGGTTGGGGCTTGCCCAGTTTTCTGGCAGAGGAGACCGAGTGTTTTATGCCACTTCCTTTGGTTAAATGCGATGGCTGGATTATCCCGTCAGCTCCCCACAGCCGTGCTCCTGCATGCCCAGCTCTCATGTGCACCCAAACCCCAGCCGTGGTCACTGTGGATGTCTGCCCAGCCACCCTGGTGCTTTTTACAGCACTTAGCTTTGCTATTTCAAGTCTTCATGTGGTGTCCCGGGGACAGTCTCTTGTGTGACATGTAGTTCAGTAAACATGTAATGTGTTGTTTTAGGGTTTTATTGCTTTTATGCAGCACTAATGTAATGCTATTCAGAGAGCTTTGGCATGCCTATTAGCAGCTGAAGTGGAGCAAAGGAAGGATGTTCTTCCTCTCCAAGCCCATCATCTTACCCTCTTGATGCTCTTAGCCATGATATAGTGGTCTAAAGGAGACAACTTGTCTCTGTTAGCACTCGGTGAAAAACAGTCAATGGGACTGTTAGAAGTGATTATGGATTGGCCTTGTTTTTAAAAGGGATCTGAAATATTTGGCCAAAGTCCCATTGGAGCATTTTCAACTCTTGTGAAAACCTTCTGCTAGACAACTTGTTTCTAGAGTTCCTCTCAGGATCACGCTCTCAGGTTTGGGGTGACCTCCATGAGGAACTGCAGATGTTCATAAGGGCTTTAGGAGGTGTCATCAGTATGTGTCACAGCCCCCCAGCAGCTCGCAAGGAGGCTGTCAAGCCTTAGCTGTGTGCTGGATGGGGTTAGAAACACTTTCCTCCCTGGGGTTCCCCTGATTCAGGGTAGGACTCTGCTCATGTGTCTAGCTGCACCCAGATCGGCTTCATCCAGGCTGTTCCTGGGCAGGGTTGTTACCCTGAGAGCAGAGCCTTGTGCCCCTGTCCCACGTTGCTGCAGTGAGGTGTGTAAACTTATGTGTGCGTGGGTGCTTCCAGCAGGTTGTTAAGCTGCTGTTATTCTGGATTGGCTCTTCAGCATCTTGCTGGCTTGGACCCCTAGCAGTTGTAATACCTAATTTAAGTCTAATGGCACTCACTCAATCTGCAGTTTCCAGAATGTGTAAGTGACATAGATTAATATTACACAGAAAAAGTCAAGCTTCCAGTGTGAGATCAATAGATCATAACTTGGTGACATTTGAAAATACATCTTATTAGCAGTTCATATTTTGGCACTTTCCATATATTCCCATGACCCCCCCCCCCTCCCTGCTGTCTCAGGGATCTACTGTGCATGTGGTTGCTGATGGCATCAGAAGTCCTGTGAAAAAACATTGCGTGTGCTGGATGCCATTTTGTGGCTTTTATCTCATGGAAAATAAATGCCCTGATGGAGAGAGGTGAAAGTGCTGTTGGTTGCTGTGGTGCAGTGACCAGGAGCCATTAGCATCTTCCAGCTGTAATGACTAGGGGTTTTTTTCTGAGCTGGTTCCAGGGCATCTGCCACAGCAAGCACCTTGCTGTTGACATTGTGTGGTGCTGCTGTCACCAGCCTTAACAGAAAGGTGAGGGTGGGAGAGCAAAGGGAGCCCGTGGCGGCCCTCCTATCCCTGGTGAGGGTAGAGGCTCCCTGGAAGGCCAACACAGGGCATTGTGGACTGTGCTGTTGATAGGTGAGCAGAGGCTTTGTGCTTTCAGGGCACAAACCAGCACCTTTTACCAGCATTAATGAGGAAAGGTAATATGAGGGACACACACCCCACTGTGGCAGGGCACGTCCTTGCCTCGCAGTGACCCTTCTCAGCCCCAGCATATGGGGATCTTTGTACAGAGGCCCTTGTTTGACAGCTTAAAGTGACTTCTTCAAGGACAGGGCTCAAGGTACAGGCTGAGTCTGTTTGGACTCTGGACTGGGATCTCCTGTGATTCATGTGCTTATCTCCTTCTTTTCCCACGTGCCGTGGATGGTGCCAGGCTGATTTGTCTGCGTGAGTCAGGCTCTTTGGCAATGAGTTCAGAGCTGAGTTTTGCAGCCAGCTGTAATGATATCTCTTTAGGGCACACACATGCATGTGCATGCACCTCTCCCTCGCATGTCTTGCTCTGCTTTCTCCTCCTTGGGAGGAAGCTAATCTCCTCCACAGCCCTCACCCAGCAGAGCAGATTAGAGCAGCTCTGGGCTCCTCCTGTGCTGTGGAGGAATTGCCAGGATCAGAGGTTTGGATGGTAGCTGCGGGGGATGATCCCTCTTTTAGTAAGCCCGGCTGAGAAAGGTGGTGTGCAGTTATTCTGCATCAGTGAAGTATGCTAGAGAAGATGCACTTTCCTCTGGTCTCCAGAGTCCACGGGAGCTGTGCTGAGTTTTGCTCAAATGGAAGATGCTTGTGTACACTTCTGTAAGCAATGAAGTGACTCAGGTTGCCCACTCAGTCTTCTCTTTCCACAGACTGTTCCCAAAGTCCCTCCGGATGTGTCTGAAGCATCCTAAATAAGACCTGTGTGCGCTGTGCTCTGAGGTGGAGGCTGTACTGAGATGCTCAGGAAAAAAAATAGGCCACTGCTTTTCTCACGCAGGCAGGCATTTAAAGATCCTGTGCGGGAGGAGTGTGGGCATGCGGCTAAATCAGAAGTGAGGAGCCGTCCCCTCCTTTGGCACCTCACCTGCCTTGCATGAAATGGGGACATTTTAAAGCCAGGCTGCAGGCTGGCTGGCTTTTTTTGGTAGCTTTCTTGGTGGTGCTGGCTTCGTGCAGTGCTCCTACCATCCAGCAGAAATCGCTAGGGAGAAGTAACTTACTTTTTGCTTTGCTCCTCTGGCAAGGATTTCCAAAATGGCTCAGTTTTGTGTTGTCTTTTTTTTACCTCTGTTCTTAGAAAAGTGAATGGCAAAACTGGCTTGCCTGAAGTGGGATGAGGTAATCGAACTTGCAGGAATCCCTGCTTCACTCCCCTGATCATTTCTCCAGCCAGATGCGCAGGCAAAGCATCTATCTTTGTCTTCCAACCTGAGATGCTGCCTCTTTGCTAATTAAATGAGGAATATCATCTCTTTATATTTCTGTCAGCTGATTTTCAAATTAAAAAGGGACCTATAGGACCAAGAACAACTTCATCTTCCCTTTGGGAATCACCCTCCTTTTTATTTAAGTTTTTTTTGCGGACTGATAATTCCATCTGAAGGTCTCCTGTGATGCTGCGGTAACCCTTGGATGCGATTCAAGTGCATCCTGGCCCCCGGCGTGTGCTCATTGCCTCCTAATTGCTCTAAGTAAGTTGGGAATGATGAAATTAAAGTGCCATTGATATCAGGCAGCCCTGCCACACTGCAGTTACAGGCGTGTGAGGGAAGTGTGGACAGATGGGGAGATGTTAGGATAATAGGTATTAAATGCAGATTTTACCCTGTTTGGGATCCCTGTCTAAGCATAGTTCAATTTCTCAGTGCAGCAAGTTTGGCGGGTTCCACACTGGTGCCCCTGCTGAGTATTTGGCACAGGTTGGTTAGGTACAGGACATAAACCTGACTGACCTCACTCAGTTCCCCAGAGATTCCCGGATATTGTACCGTCCAGGGGTAAGGACATGCAAAATAACCCTGGGGCCATGCGTTGTCCCCAATCTGTAAATCCTCAGTTGCCAGCCCTTGGGGCAATGTGATCAAACTGAAGCAAGTAGGTGTGGACTGTTGGGGTTGTGCTGGTTCATCAAACAGGCAGGGCTTGTGCTTATATTCATTCCCTTAATCTGTAATGGACTGACAGCTCGAGTTTTGGGTTCTGGCATTGAACCCAGAAGAGAGTGGGATGTCCTCTTACCCCGGCATGTGGGAAAGCGTGCCTGGGAGCGGCATTCCCTGCTCCCGTGTGCCTGGGAAAGCAGCCCTTGCCCCAACCTGGGGACAGCGCTGGCAGGGATGATGGTAGGGAGGATGTGGGAGACAGTGGGGCTGGGAGCTGCCCTGGGGAGAGGCTGAGATCTGGTTAGTGTCATTCAGTAGCTGCTCTTGTGCTCCGCTCACCTGGAAATGCTGCTGCCTTTCACTTACTTTGCTCTGAAAGGAAAGAAACATGATTTTCAGCATATGTAGTCAAAGGGAAAGAATGATACCTTGGTTTTGGCTGGCAGTGTTATTGTGTCCCACAGGAGCAGAGGGGCCTGGATAGGACCTGAGTCTGGATCATAAGCAAAGGCAGTTTTGTGACAATCTGTTCCCAGCCAAAATAGACTCAGCATGGTAACCCATGGGCTGAAATTCATCCAAATCATGGGGCAGGAGACCAGCAATTCAACACTCATCCCCATGACTGAGTATCCCATCCCTGATCCTGCAGTGAGAGCTGCCTGGATGTGGTAACACAATGCTCAAGAAGAGCACCTTGGCCAAAGCACCCCATTTTGGGAGCCTGCAGGGGGTGGCTGGTCCCAGAGCTGCAGGTGAGGATAAGCTTCACCAGTCTGCAAGCACTTGTGTGCTTGTGTAGCCTTACAGGTGTGTTCAGTTTTGTGATTGTGCAGTTAATGGTTTTCTGAAGATGGATGGCAGGTACAGCACAGCAGTTTTCTTTCCAAAAAAATGCCAATCATTTTAATCACTTGCCTAAGATTTGGGTCAAGTCCAGCCACCTGGCTTTGGATAATAACTCTCCCAAGCCTTCTTGAACAAGTCTTGTGAAGCATTGGTGTTATCAGGACACTTGAAATGGATGGGAGGCATGCTGACATGGCAGCCAGCTGGCCCACAGGATGGATGGCTGGTTGCAAAGTGATGGAAAGTTACATTTGCTCAGTCTGAGCCAATTCTATTCCTGTAATTGTCCTTGGCTGTGAATTCGGCTTCCCCGTGGCTCACTGGATGCTCACCTGGGGGCCTGTTGCACAGGCTTTGGGTTGAGATGGCAGGATCCCTTGCTCTGGGCAGCCTTCCAGGCTCAGGGCTGATCTTTCAGAGGAGTTCAGGACCTCTAAATTCCACCTGTTACATATTTAAAGGCCAAAGGAAAGAATTAATGACCTGCTGGTCTGAGCTGCTCCACAACAGAAGCCAGAAATTGTCCCCTGCTGATTCTTTTTTCAGGTGCAGTAAATCTGGGTGTGCTCAAGCACATGGTTCCCAAAGACATGGGAGTTGTGGGGTCTTGCCTCTGTTGGCAGGCAGGAGAGGTCTCTGTGGAGCTGCAGAGAAGCATCCATGTTCCTAGCTGGGGCATTTGGAGCAGTCCTTTGAGTAAGGGTGCTCCTGGAGTGCCTGGGCTGGCTGGTGCCGCTGGCACCCTGCTCTGGCAGGGTCTGCGTGGGGTGTAGCAGTCTGTTTGCATGAGGGATCATGGGCACTGCTGCAGGAGGTGTTTACAGTGACTGTAAATTCCTATAGGCAGGAAACCCCCTGGGTTTGGAGGGGTTTGGGTGTTAATTCGTTGAGTTAACTTTCTCAAAAAGGACCTACAAGCTGCAGGGATGGGAGCATGGTGCCATTTCCAGTGAGTGAGGGGGCCAGCCTTCCTGGTGCCCGGTGCCCTGCAGTGCTGCGGCCCTGCTCAGGGGTGCCCTCCTACCCATCGCTGCCCTTCCCTCTGCTTGGGTAGAAATGCCCCCTCCAGTCGCAGCTCCTCCACAGTTGCACTTACAACCCCAGCAGGCTGAATTATTGACAAAGGCTAGTGTGTGTGCTGGTCGGCACATCATGCTGCGACCTTGAGATCCCCTCTCAGTGCACCCTTTGTGTTGGCTGGAGCCAAGTTAATCCCTTTCTCCTTGTCTTGTGTGTGTCTCTTGTTCATCTCTTGTCTTCCTCTGCTTCCCCTTCCCCTCAGCCATTTCTGGAGGTGACTGCCTCCGGGCTCAGTGCCTTGGGCTAGGATAAATCCATGCCAGCTCCCACCAAGAGCCATCCCCTTCTCTGCCTGGCTGAGCATAGTACAGTACATCCCTGGACCCGCAAGGAAAAGGTCCTGGTGCCACTCATCAGCAAACGAGCTGGGCAATGCCAGGGCACCGGGGAAGAGGGGAAGCACAGGGCATGGCTGGCTCATCCGTGCAGGCATGCTGGGTTTTGGCCACTGCTAAAGTTGGCTGTTCCTGCCGGGCAAGGAGAGGGAGGAAGGAGCAGCACTAGGTGGAAAGCCCTGGTGAGCTGGGCTTGGCATGGGTGTGGGAGGAGGAAGGGAGTGCTGTTGGCTGTTCCCAGGAGGAGGCACAGGAGCTGTCACCCTGTGTGACCCCCCCCCTCCTTTTTGGCAGCTGTAGTCAGCTTGGCTATCAAGGGCAATGAAAAAGGCTGAGTGGGCACCAGGGCTTGTTTTACCACCAGGAACTGCTTGATGCTTTAGACAACTGCCTTGCTGGTCTGTGCTCTGCAGAGCCTGGGCAAGGCTTGGTCTGGGGGAGCTTCATTTCTGGGGAGCAGGTCCCTTGGGCTTGCTCCAGCTGAGTGGTGTCCTGCTGGTGGTAGGACAGTTTGTCACACTAGGACTCTGCTAATTGGACCAAGCTTCAGTATACCTCCAAACAGGACGGGTCTGAGACCCTGCCTGGCACTGAACAGAGCAGGTCATTACTGGTCCCCACTTGCCCCAGGTGCCCCGAGATATACTGGCATTGCCCTGCAAGGCAGTAGGTGGAAGGAAGGACTTGTTTTCCCATCTTGATCCTTAATGGCTGAGATTTCATGGAAGCCTTTCACCCAAAGGTGAAGTCGCTCACCGTGGCCACCTTTAGTAGCTGCTTCTCTGCATTGTGGGTTGTAAATGTCCTCATAATTTAGTGCCTGCAGTGCACTAAAGCAGCAGCCTTAGCACAGCCTCTGCATAATAACTGAAGAGGTTCTAGATCCTTTGCTCTGGCACAAGGCTGTGCTCCTTGACTGCTGTAGCCCTGTGCCTGATGGCTCCCTTACCCCTGGGTGCCTCTGCCACCTCTGCTGTGTGCCACAGCCAGGTCTGCTCCTGGAGATGACAGGAGAGGTTGGTACCTCTGTCGTGTCTGTGCATGGGATGAGGGCAGGAGCAGACGGCAGCAGGATCCTGCCCCTAGGGTCAGAGATGCTGCAGGGCTCCCTGCATGGCCCTGGGGTCCTGCCCCATCCCCATCTGAGCAGACACCAGGCTGGTTACTGAAGCACCGTGCTCCTCCTTGCTTGCACCAGACTTGCCCCTCTGCCCCACCACCGAGGGTCCCCTCAACTTGCTTTTGAAAGATAATTCCTTGTTACATAGAGATATTTAGCCTAATCTAGCCAGGCAGGTCAGGCCAGACAGCAATGCACTCACTTCCCAAATATTTCATTTCTTCTGGCTAAACTTACTAGTGAAAGGTGTTTTTTCTCCTTCACAGAAGAGAATAACAACTCTGACCTTGAGGAGAAAAAGGATGAGGGTTTGGAGTTTTCTTTCTTCTTTGTTGCTATTTTTCTTGCAAAATATTCAAGTTGAGAGGGATTTTTTGCTTAAACAATTTATGCCCAGTGGATAGATTTATTTCGTTCAGCTGCCAGCCACAAGAAAGCCCCGTTATTCCCTGTGGCATGGCTTTTTTTCCTCAATACTCATAAATACTCTTTGCTAAATCTGAGTTTCTATTCCTTGCAAACATGAGGGACCAGGTACTCCTGCCCCATTGCTAATGCTGGACATGCCTCCTTGTAGCCACCTCACCTCCTTTGCTGGCCTGGTGCTAGGTAACCTGAGTGGTGCTCAGAACCTGCTCCTAAATCTCCCTCACCATGCCTGATCCCATTCTGCTCCCTTGTTATTTCCGTCTCGCAGGGATAAAGGCTGTGTAAAAATAGCTTTTTTTTTTTTTGAATGTCCTGGCACCAAGAGGTGCTTTGTAGGCAGCACTTCCAAAATCCCACCTGGCTGCTACCTCCCACGCTCCTGCTCCCAGCCAACACCCCACTGTCCTGACTTTGAGCAGGAACCAGGCAAAAATGGATTTCCAGGCTAGCTGGGTGGTTTAGCATCATTCCTTCAAGGGAGAAGGAGAAAATGTGAAGGTTTGGTTTCATTCTGAATGACTTATTTGAATGTGGCAGAAATGTAAAGTGTGTGTTTGGGCTTGACAGCAGAGTTTGTTTGGATTGGGGAGTAGAAAAAAAAAGAGATTCTTAGAATGAAAAGTGGGCTCAGAGGGAGGGGAAAAAAGGGAGACTTTCTTTTAAACGTGTCAAAACTGGCTGGTTTTAATGCAGACTCATTACTTAATGCTCTTTTCTGAAACACCATTCCATAATACAAGGCATGTTTGCCAGGGCTGGGATTCCTGCAGCCGTGTGGCTCGCTGGTGAGTTGAGCTGTGGTAGCTCCAGAGCTGGTGTGGCACCACCTGCCTGCCAGGCCCTTACACCACTGGTGCCTGTCTCAGTTTCCTTTCCCTTGTCTGCAGCTCATCCGTGAGTTTTGGGGAGCTCTGGCTGCCTCGCCTCATCCCTACCTGGGTGGGCTAATGCAAGGGACCCATGTGCTGCTGCAGCTCCCTTGCTCAAGAGATTTAATTGAGGTCTGGGCTGAGATCTCCAAGCTCATTGCAGTAGTGAGCCCAAGACATAGCATCCCCTTCCCTGATGGGCAGGTTGCTGGCTCTGTTTCTAGCACTTTTCATTTTCTTTAGAGCTCTCTTTCTCAGCCTGCTCACCTCTCTGCTAGTGCAATGGTTTAGGAACAGATGGGCTTAATTTCCGATTGCCGCCCCCTGAACTTGGGAGGCAGTTTGAGTTTGGAGCAAGTCTGCCTCTTATTCCATGTGACTCCATCCGGCAGACTCCAGGTCTGCCTTGCCCCTGCGGACATGTAGCCTCTCGTACTGAGGACCTGGCAAAAATGTTTTATTTTGTGCCAAGGAGAGCTCTCTGAAGTAAGATTTTCTCTCTTAGCAGATAACTGTCTCCATGTTACCTTAGCAGTACTGATGGCTGAGCAGCATCTTATGGTTTGATACTGTTGAGATGCTTAGTCTAAGCTTCATCTAATCCTCTTTCATCTAGCAATCGGGCTAGTGATCTTGCAAAAACAGGTTTTCTGACACCAGCCTCGGCATTGTGGTGTGTGCTCATGCTGGAAGGGTAGTGCTCCTGCAGCATCTCAGTGCTGTTGCCCCTGGACTGAGCCAGAGGCAAAAGGCAAAAGAAAATGAACCTAAGTTTCTAACCTGAACTCTGTACCCGACTTTTGCATCTCGGCTTTATGTGTGAGGTCTTGTTTTCACAGGATTTTGTGGCGTGTGACTTCCTTACCCAGCTTCTTGTGGAACATAAACCAGATTTTAATCCAACCCAAAGTCATGGTAATAAAAGATTTGGGGGTTTTCTTGAGGATGTCCTCTTGAATCTGACCTGTTTTGTTCTTCTGTCGCATGCTGTTCGTGCACCCCAGGAATCCTGCAGCTCTTTGGAGAACGATAGGAGTCACAGTGCTTGGCAAGGAAATGCAGGGTCTTGGGACAGCACTGGTGGGTAATTTGGGAGAGGAAGAGAAACGAGGATTAAAGCAAACTTAAAATATTTCCATCCCCTTCCTGTGTGTTGAGGCCCTAAATTCAGGGCAGAATTTGGAGCTGCTGGATTTTTGCTTTTGCTTGGAAACTCTCAGACTGGGGACTTTACAGTCAAAACCTGGTTCCCGCTTGCTGGAGGTGGGAGGCTTGTGTGTGTGGTTCAGTGGGCTCCATTGAACCCTCTATTGTGATGTCCTCCAGCATCACAGTGTCACCTAGAAACCAAGCTGGGAGACAAGCCTCTGGGTGTAGGGATGGAATGACCTGGCTGTGGTCCTGGGAGAAGGCAGTGCCTGGGACTAGCAGCCAGGATCACCCTCCTATGGTCTCGGGGCACAGGAGAGGGACCATGGGGTTTGGTGTCAGTAAGATCTGCTCAGCCCAGAGCTGGTTCTGAGGTGGTGGTTAGAGCTCATCTCTAGGATCTGATTTTGGCCAGCTTGTAGGTGAACATCGTCCCTCCCTGAGCAAGAGAGGCCAGGTGGGCAAAGACTTCCTCAATGTTTATCTACTGCTGCTGTGGTTTGGGCTAGTTGCAATGATTAATGGCCATGGCTGGGAGGGAACAATCCTGCCTGGACATGCTCTCCAGCAGGGCAGGTTCCTCAGTTTGGGTTTGCTGTGGGTGTGGTACTTTGGATGCTCTGCTTATCTCTTGTGAGGCCACTGGCATGGAAAGCCCTGTGCTGGCAAGCAGGTGGGCTATTACACCATGAGAACAGGGTAAGAGGAGATGAAAACTGCTGCATGGGGGGAGAGTAGAGTCAGAGAACAGACCTGGCACCAGCCAACCAGCAATCCAGAGCTGCATGCTGCCACTACCTTGCCCTAATCCCTTAACTGTGCTTGGCCTCAGCCCCCCCAAACCTCCCTTGTTTTCTGCCTAAGTTGAATTTTTTCTCCCTCCAGCACCTCTTCACACTCTTCTTCATCCTGTCTTGCAGGGCTGCACGTCCAGGACTGAGCGAGGTGCCCCGCTGCTCTGCGTTGGGTCCCATGAGACAGGCAGGACCACCCTGTCCTTCCCACCCGGGGCTGCAGCACCCCCCTCTCCCTCCGCTGCACGGGAAGCCCCTCCAGCACCCAAAACGAAGCTGCAGAGGTCTGCTGCCACGGTAAGTCCTCCCTGGGCTTTTGCTTTCCTTTCCTGTGCCACTTCTCTGGTGAAGGACGTGCTACAGGGTTCTCCTTCCCTCCCTGCTGCAGCAGGATGCACTGTGTGGGGCGTGTACGCAGGCCTGCAAAAAAGGCTTTCAGTGAACAGCTTATGCACCGAATAATTCAGGTTTCAGTCAACAGAAACAGCTCACGAATTCAGGTTGTATTTAGCAAGTGGTTTTGGCTGGGGAAAAAAAGTGAAACACTGAAAAGTTTCATTTTGACATTTTCAAAATGAAACCTTTCAGCCATCTGTTTCGAGATGACATTTCATTTTGAATTTTTTCTAGGTTTTTTCAGTGTGGGGGGAAAGCCACCTACAAACAAAATGAAAGCTTTACTTCAGACCAAACAAGATGTTTGATTCAGCCCCAGATTATTGCTGGGGTTTTAAAATTTGGCAAAGGGAAAAAAAAAATACTTCAGTCAACCTGACTTCTCAATTTGGCCACCAAAACAATTAGCAAGCAATCGACCCTCTGTTTTCCCAGCCCAAATCCTCAGAATATGTTGCTGTCGGGGTTGAGAGGTGGGGGAATGGGTGTTGCACCAGGGTTGGGGGGCTGGTGGGCAGCATGAGTGTGTTTAGGCAGCCCTGGCAGGCAGGAGGAGGGAGCCTTGCCCTCAGCAGCACAGCGCAGAGCGGGGAGGTGGTGGCTGCAAAACCTGCAGGGTTATTTGCTTTGTGTGTGCGAGGGAGTCGGAGCCGCGAGGCACGTACTACGCATCGTTGAGTTTTTTCGAGTGAGAGCTTGGGAAGAGCCTGTGGTGGCAGAACATGTTGTACCAATGACTTTGGGGATGGCAGTAGAGACTCTGTGGGAGCTAATTTTAGCTACGTCAGAAAGCTTGTGCCTGCAAGGAGAGCATGCTGTGCTGAGCCCACCTGGGAGCCGGCATCCTCCTGGGAATGGGATGGATCCTTGAGGCTGTGATGGTGGCCACTGGTACAGGTGCCCAGACCCATGCTAGCTGCCATGGGTGCATGGCAGGTCTCTCCCAGCCCTGTTTGCTTCCCCACAGCATCTGTGCCTGTTATCGCAGTGCTTTCCCTGCCTAGTGTTGGAGACAGTCCAGTTTAGGGGGAGATGTGACACTGAAGAGACTTTCTGGTCTGCCTGGAAGGTGTTTGCAGCTGGGCTTGTCTTCCACAACCCCTCTGGGGAAAGAGTGCTGGGCTGAGGAGGGAGGAGAGCAGGAAAGGGCTGGGGAAGCAGCAGGGAGGGGAAGGGAGACAGGAGGCTGGTTTGTTTGACTGAAGCATGGAGGTGGAGGGTTCAAACATGTCAGCTCGGCTTGGGGTTGGAAGGTGTAGCAAAGTCATGGGAATGAGGAAGAAACCCCATCTCCTAGCAGCACCTTGGCTTGCAGAAGAGCATTTGGGTACAGTGAGGGCCACAAGCTGCTGATACAAGGCTGAGGGACAGTGCCTTGCCAGGAACAAGACCCTACCCATGGGGCTGCAGAATAAGCCTCCATGGGTTCCTCTTGGCTCCTTAATGACAAGGAGGAGATGGTCTGACCATCCCATCACTGTGAAAGCCTGGGCAGCCCTTCCACCATGCTCTCTCAGCTCAGCTGAAAGCTGAAGCTATCTAATTGAGAAAGTAAAGAGGCTGCATTTTTCCTACACCCTTTCCACCCCTAATTCATCCCAAATGTGGCCTTATCAACAGTCACATTGCAGAACTGCTGGACATGGGGGCATGTGGTGGAAGGGAGATTGCTGTGCCTGGCAGGGGCTGTTGGACCCCTTCCTGGTGTAGGGCTGTACCTGCCCCACAATGGCTCATGCCTTTTCTCAGGAAGAAGGAATGGAGGGCTGAATTGTAGTGGGAGAGTAGAAGAGACCCAGCATCGTGCCACAAACAAAATCTGTGCAGCAGTGTGGGAGGGCTGCGGGAATGCATCCTCCGCTGATTTCCTAGGAGGAGTGTGCTGCTGGCATGTCCCTGGCTCCCAGCAGCCTGAGCGCACAGGACTCCCACTCCAGCAGAAAGGCTTAAAATACAAAGAGTACCAGGCAGGTGTCTCGGTATGTGGTGGGACAGCAGGTGTTTGATATCCATTCTTGTCTGCTTCCCATGCTTTTGTCAGCACTAGTTCCCTGCTGAAGTGTTACAGGGTTGCTGCCTTTGTTACAGAGGCAAAAATTGGCTGTTCAGAGCTATGTGAGATCAGAAGGGATCAAGGGTTGTTGCAGATCTGAAATGGGTGTCTGCCCTTATTTGAAGGGGAGCCAGTTGTGCCCAAGGATCTGTCCACTGTTTTGCAGGTGGCCGTGAACCCAGGGTGTGCAAGTGGCCATGCTGGGGAGGGTGGTGGGGCCTTGTCCCTGTGGCCCCTGTGCCAAGGGGTCCTCATGGTGTGCCTGTGCTGGAGCACAGCTCAGCTGCTGGATGCTTGGAGCAGGGACCAGGTTCTGGGTTGTCGGGTAGAGTGCATGGAGGCAGAGCTCGTGGGGCTGTGTGTTCCCACACATGATGTGGACCTGAAAGATGATGGTGGTTATCCCTGGGCCAGGAGGTGGGTTGGAGAAAGGGGTTTATCCCACAGGTAGTCCCTCCAGCCTGGTGTGGGAGGGTCTTTCCCTAGACCCTTACTGGAAGCCCCTAAAACCTGCTGAATCATTTACCTGTTTTTGCATTTATTATTCCCATCTTCCATTCTCTTCCTTTGCTTTCATCTCTCTCCCCCCCCCCCCCCCCTTCATCTTTATCAGTAGCTAATGAAACAGGCAGGGAGAAACCCAATTCATACAGTAATTAAATTTACTTAGTGGGTATTCAGCTGGAGTAATGAGAAGTTTAATTCAATGATTAGTTTTTTTCTTTCATTAATTAAAAATGGAACAACGGTGCAGTTACAGTGGGCTGCATTGATCCTCCTTGTGGAAAGCTGCTGATGGAGGAGGAGGAAGGAAGGCTTCTCACTTTTTCTGTCCTCCCTGGATGCTCTCCCCCCACACAAATGTATTTATTGTCCCCTGCCTCTCAGTTGACCCATCTGCCCAGGTGTCCCTGACTCTCAGGGTAAGGGGTGCTTGGGGCAATGATGGAGGACAGTGGTGGAACTGCGCCTCACACAGGTCCTCTCGCTGACCTGTCCCCAGAATCAGCCTTTCAGCTTAAAAAGAGATTTGATATATTTGCTGTGGGTGGAAGACTGAAAAGCAGGTCCCAGCCCACAAGAAGTTTGGAGTGGGAGAGTTGTTTTCCTTCCTAGCTAAACAGATTTTAATCCATTTAAATATGTTATATTCATAAACATGTTTTTAGTCTTTTAAAATAAGTGATGTGTGAAAGCAAAAATAAGTAAATAAGCCAAATAAGTTGTTTCCCACTTTTTCTATGCTTTCTGCAGGCTCTTGAGGGATGTTAGGACCTCAGATGTCCTTTGAAGCATGGTTGGGCAGGTTGTCCTCCCCTAAAGCAGAGGCATTGGTTTGCTCCTAGTTTTTACAAAGAAGGCTTATTTTGGTAGCTTTTGGGATCATTGTAAGATCTGCTAAATATATGAGTACATAAGGAGGTGTAGTCAATAATGGGAATAAAAAAACCCACTACAAACAATGAACTATTAATTGGTATTATAGATCCGGCCTGTGCAGGAGCTATGTGTAGAAGGTGGCTGGGCAAGAGAGAAGGCGCTGCATCCCCCCCTCACCTGTGTCCTCTCTGCCCCACGTGTCTTCCAAGTCATCTGTGTCTCTGCTGCTGTTGTGGGGACAGTGTGATGGTGAGAATTAGCCAAGGGCTGGGGGCAGCAAGCACCCGTGTTTGAAGCCAGTAAGTGCCAAGGACACTCAACACCTCTGGAAATGAGATGGTTTTGCTTTCCTTGGGTGTCCTTGGGTTATCTCAGATGATAACTGCTTCGGAAAAGCTAGCAGGCAGGCGAGATGCTCCTGGCCAGCCCAGTGCTGTCTCTGCTGGGAAGGGCAGGCAGAGTCCTGCAGGCTGGAGCCTCTCCAGCAGTGCTTGTGTCTCCTGTGGCTGCTCTGTGCCCCCCTACTTGTGGAGCTACTCAGGATTCAGAGAAATAATGTTTTTTTTCAATTCCAGTAAATGAGCAATACATACCCCTGCCTTGACTTCATCCCCCGAAACAGTGAACATTGTAATGGAAAAATCTTTTCCAGCAGGAGAGAAGTTGAATAGGGGACACTCCTCTTGCCACATGTGGCAGGAGAGTCACAGCCATGGTACCTGTGCTGCCCCCTCTCCAGCATGTACGTTGGCTGTGGCAGGAGCAGGAAGGTGAACCCAAGATTGGAACATGGTTGACTTTGGGTACTCTGGTGCTGGCAGCCTCACCAGTGCTGCCTTCCATGTGTGGGGCAGCTGTGGAATGGCATGGATGGAGGGGTCAGCTTGCCCAGCTGGGTTTAGGGAGCATTCCCTACCTGCCAGGATGGCAGCACAAGGTGAGGCTGAGGGAGGGTAGGGTGGGACAGGGCCATTGTCCCTGGGCACTCCTTGGCTAGACTGGAGCTCCCAGCATCTGGCAGAGCCCAGCCTGTTGTCCCCAGGGAGGCGTGATTGTGCTTTGTTCTGGGAAGTGTTTTGGGCTGTCCCTGGCTGTAACAAAGCATCTCCAAATCCCAGTATGTCTATGGAAGGACCCCCAAACACCCTGAGTCCATGGGGCAAAGGGTGCCACAGGCACAGCCTCATGCCCCATCACTGGGGTCCTGAGCTGCCAGACCCTTTTACAGTTCTAGGCTTTAGTGGTGTTTTGCAATTCCTGTCCTGTGTGAAGTGGTTTTTATTGCTCTGTACAACCTGGAGCCACCAAGGCTGGGGTACAGGGATGCAGCCAGAGCAAGGCCCAGGTCTCAGCTGCCATGGCAGTGCCGCCTGCCCAGGGAGGCTTACTGGGGGTGGTGTGAGCCTTTGCTGGCCAGCAAGTGGTATCTGGACTTGTAGACAGCTACAGCACTGTTTTACAAGAGTATTTTTCAGAGGGCTTTTGCATGCATGTGTTTTCTTGAGAGATCACTGCAAATGATTCCCAAGTGCTCTGGCCCAAATCTGTCCTGGTAGCTGTCAGCAGATCAATGCTCTGCTAAGTACAGGCCTGCTCTATTTCCATGGGAAAATGGCTTCTATTAAGCAGTTCATTTTGGTCCTTTCAGCAGCAGGTCCACTAAATTTTGGTAGTTGTGTTTTTCTGTCCATTGCAGCCTGATTTATAGCTTTTAAATATCAGCTCAGATGAAGATTAAGCTCAACTGAGCTCTGGTTTTGGGAGGGAGAAGGGGAAAAGCATTCACAGCTTTTTAATTTCTCTCCTGCTTGCCTCTCAAATGCCAGGTTTAAAGCCCTAATTGCAATATTGTTTTGCCCACAGTGCATGAGAGGAAAGCAGAGGAGAGGCCAAAGCCCAGCGCGCCCCTGGCATCCGAACCCCCAGCATCCTGCCTTCATCTGACCTGGGTAGGTGGCACATGAGCTTGGGTGCCATTGTATTGCTGAGCATATGACACTTGCATGCCTCAGCCCTGCTGAGTCTGGGACTGGACTGGTTTCTGCCGCCATAAGTGTGATAGAAATGCCTTCCCCGCTGTAGTCTGGGGCTGCTGCGCAGCCCTCTTGGGGTGTAAGGCAATGCAGCTTTCAGCTAGGATTTTGGGCAGGCACTGCCTGTGTGTCTTAACAGGTAGGAAATGTTCAATTGATCATACCTGCAGAGGGGAAGGTTTTACCAGGGGAGAGAGGGAAGGGACTCAAAATGATTATTTGGATGGTGGCACTGTTGAGAAAGGAGGGCTTTGTCATGGGGTTTTATGGCTCTGCTTCGGCAAGTGGGTTTGCTCCAACTCGTATTGCATGGGAGAGGGGCAAACGGTGCCTGCATGGAGTGCCAGCACGGAGAGTGGAACACTGCATCCTGGGGGATGCTGGGCAGAAATAGTTTCATCCTCCAGGAGAGGGCAGGCGAGAGGGTCCTCAAAAGGCAGTGTGTTCCGAGATGTCTCTATTACTGTTGCAAGGCACCCGCACACTCTCCGCCGACTCGGCCTCCTTCCAGCGCTCTCGCCGGGACAGTTAAAAGAGATGGGAGCAGGTTTCAGCTTGTACTGTACGTACAAATCCTCAGCTGAAATCTGTGAACTGTCAGTTTGATGCAGGCAACGCGTGATACAGCAAACATCAGAGCTGACTGGGCTGAGGCAATTTCCCAGGATGTCAGTCCTCAGGAGAGAACAAAGGGATCTCTCTATGAAGAGCAGAATTCAGTTTCCTAATGAAAAAAAAAAAAAATAGATTAGGGTGATTCAAGCATCTTTTATATGCCAGAGGTGGGGAGGGGAATTGTTCAAATCGATGTTGTCCAAGGTGGTACGAGATGGTGGGTTGCGCTGTGATCTTGGTGCCACTGGGAGGGACACCTCTGCTTGGGGCAGAGTGCGGGGGCTCAGCTGGGGTTGCCCAGGAGGCAGCATCCTGTCTTGGGTTCAGAGAAAAGGGAATCAAAACAGCGAGGTAGAACTGGCTTTTGCACTTAGGCACATGCACGTAGATATACAATTTCCCCTTTACATCGTGTTCTTTGCTCAAAGCAAAGAGCAGGCTGCATAGGCTTAACCTGATGCATGCAAAAAAGGGACCCGTGTCCTCACCTTGCCTGGTGCTCCTGCGTGAGAGGGCTGGCGGAGAGGTATTTCCAGCTTTGCAGAGAGGTATTTCTAGCTTCTTGGTGTCTTCCGTTTTACGGTAAGCAGGAATGAACCCAGGCACCCGTCCCTCCCTGCTCCCACGGGCGCTTCTTGCAGGTTGGGCCCTGGGAAGAGCTGTGTGCAAAGGATGCTCGGTCAGAGGAGTTCCCACCATGTCAGGGCTGACAGAGAAAGTGGAGGAACCATGGAAATAGCAGTTTTCTGTCAAAACACCTTCTCAGCAGCAAGCCCTGAAACGCATTTATTCTTAGCGATCTATCAAAACAAAATTCTGCTGGGAAATGGTCGTGCTGGTTAAAGTCCTCCCTGAAAAACGAGCACTGAGAGCCATCTGGTTTTGGTTTAGATTTGGATATTTTCTTCCAGAGTGCCATTTGCAAAAGCTGAAGATTTTTCCTAAGAATAGTGTTTAGAAAACAAGGTGGCTTTATTTTTCCTTGTGCTTTTTCCTTTGAGAAAAGAACAAAAGTTAGTTCCTAGGAAACTTGGGATAGCGAAGTGGGGTGCAGTCTGTGTTTCTCAGCCTGGTCTCCGCACAGACTATTGCAAGGCCAGGGCAGCCAGGTGCTACGTAGTCTAATGATGGGCAGTAGCCACATCTTAGGTCCAGGACACCCCAGGGTCAGCGCACGGCCCCTCATCAAGCCCAACAGCCCCAGAGCGAAGCAGGACCTGGTGATGGGAGGAGGCATCTCAGCCTGAGCCCCGAGCAGATGCTTAAGCCCTCTTCCCAAGGAGACTGTGAATCTTGGGGCTGGATGATGTGGTCAGAGGTTTTATTTAGTTCTGAAACAGGGCTGAACCTGAGTTGATTTTTTTTAATGCATGAATTTTTAGTGTTTAAACTGAGCAAATCTTTGAACCTATGTGGTTTCTGAGGGATGTTTCTCTTCCGCTCTAACATAAATGCTTCCAAAAAATCCTCCTTCTCCTCTCTGGTGTTACTAGCTTTGCAGTCACAGACTTGCAATAGGTCAGGCTTTCCAGTGAACCCCTGTCTCAGGTTTTCATTTTTGTAAAGCAATTTTCAGCATCAGGGTCATGTCAAAAACCTATAAATGTGAATGGGGCCACCCCAGCCTTCCCATGTCATGCAGCAATGGGCCAGAAACTCCTTGTGAGGGTGGCCAGGAGCAGGGAGGAGGATGTGGATGTCCTCAAGGTGCAGGGAGAATGAGAGAGGGGAAGGGGCTGGGTGGCAGCACCTGGCATGGCAGGAGCTGGTGCGGGGAGGAAAGGGGTGGCAGCTCCTTTATGAGAAGGTGTCTATCCTGGGAGTGTGCTGCATGGTGCAGTTCAGCACTTGTTGGAGAAGGAGCAACACAAGTTGTCAGGTGGAAAACATTACCTCTCCTGATAACTTCATTTTGCTCAACAATCTCCTAGCTCAGAGCAAGGAAAATCAATGCAACAGAGCCTGGCTGCAGGTCTCCTGCAGCAGTAGACCTTCCTGGGACTCCCTGCCACCTTATGCTGTCCCCAAAGGGGACCAGATGGTGCCCCCAGAACCAGGAGGGGTCTCACATAGGAGTAGCAGCAGTGTTGGGGCTGTCCCCAAGAAAGTTGCATGGCACAGTGGGGAACTAGAGACACTCTTGTCTTCAGCTGTCCGAAAAGCTGTGGTTAAACAGGGTGGCTGCGAAGAGCTGAGAGAGACAACAAGGCTGGAGGGAAGGAATGCAAGAGAGGGAGAGGAGTCTGGAGCCTGGTTTGGTAGGTGCTGTTGCAGAAGGTCTGCTCTTTCACCTTAGCAGGGCCAAGAAAAGCCCTGAATTTCTTTTCCACACCTTACCTGGGTCCCACCTGGCTCTAGATTAAGCCAGTTTTCTCTCCAAGTTTCTCACTCTGAGGGCTGACAAAACCATTAACATAAAAGAGATTTTTTTGTTGTTGTTTAATATTTTTTTTGTAGCACATTTGCAAAAATAAATATTAATTGTGTGAAATGCTAATAAGCTAGGTAATAAGCCAGGCTGTATAGCCCGAGGACAACACCACTCATTGCAGGAGCTTGGTGCAAACCTGGGTGCCACCATCACAGTCCAGCAGCTCTGGAGAGTTTTGCGGTGTTGGGATTTCATGTGGGGTGCCTGATGCTACGGGCTTTGGAGTGTGTGAACCCTGGCAGGGACCATTGGGGAACTATTTGTGGCAGGAGTCTGGGTGCTGTGTTAGCAAGGCTGAGAGGCATTTGAGGTTTTCTAGCAGTCGAACAGCTCTTCCCTGTCTTGGGGTGGGAGATAGTATTGTGCACACACGGCTTGGGATGTCACATTAATGTTAAATGCAGGGAAGAAGCAGGAGCGAGCGAGAGCAGGAGCTGGGCATGCATGGTAGTTTGTTTCTTTGGGTTTATGTGCTGATACTTTCTGCTTAATTGCACCCTGACATGCGCAAAGGACCCGGGGGGGAAGGAATGGGCTTAAAAAAAGCTTTAAGAAAGACTACCTTCCATGAAATACTTAGGACAAGGTGGCTTCTTTTTAAAAACTGGCATAATTATTCCTGCAAGGCTTCCAGTTCTCCTGCTTTCATTGGATTTGGAGAGCGGCAGGAGCAGTGTTTGTCCTAATTAGCACGGAGAGGGACTGGTCTGGTTTGTATTCATTAGAGGGAGGCAATTGCTGTATTGATACTTGGAGATGAGCAAGTTGGGGGTCAGTGGGTTGGTTTGTTCCTGTGAATGTTTGCTGGTGATGGACTGGGGACTTGAAGGGAATGGAGGCATTTTTAGTGACACAATAGGGTGTATTAGGAACAAGAAAAATGTGCCTTGTGCTCTGGGTGTGCCAAGCTGAGCATGAGAGTGCTTCCCACCCTGATGCCACCCCTCCCTCCGTGCTGTGCCCTGCCTCTTGCGGGTACGGGGGAGACGGCAGTGGATTGTGGCCGTGGGGAGCACATCCGCCTGCCTGCGGAGAGGGGCTGCCCCAGGAAGCGCTCTCCTGACGCTGTTAGGCATGATCCAAAATTAGCATCCCATTCACCCGCTCTTAGCTGTGTTAGCTCTGCGAGGCTAATAGGGCTTAAAAAAAAAAAACCTCTTGTCACTGAAATCAGCAGCTCTGACTCACAATATCCAGAGGGAGCAGACTTGCTGAATAAGGCAACATTGCTGTTGTAAGTGCTTGCCTGGCTGCAGCAGTGCTGTGGGGACTTGCCCAAGGTCTGCCTGAGAGTTGGTGTCAAAGCCTGGAAGGGGCCCTTGGTTCCCATCTTGATGGCTAAACTGTTGGGCGAGGAAAATGAAGGCATAAGCATCAACCTAGCCAAACTGTGGCGCGTTCCCAGCACCGTGCGGTGTTCCGCAATTAATCACTTCCACCCACGTTACACCTTCCCCCTCCCCTAAATCCTCCCTCGCCTGGTACTGGAGTGGGGAACAGAGGCAGCTCCAGTTTTATGAATCAATCAAAGACAATGCCTGCTTTTGAGAGCTGCTGATTTAGAGAGCCCTTTGCAAGCATGTGTGCAGTATGATTTCTTATCAGAGCACAGCTCTGGACAAGCCTGCCAAGAGGAGCTGTTCCAGCTCCCGACCACATCCTGAGGAGACGGGCTGAGTGGTCTTTTCATCTACAAATAAAACAAACAGGAACAAAGAAGGCAATAATATTGACTTTCATCATTGATATTCCCATTTATCTCAGTAATAATTAGTATTTCTATTGCTGGAAGGGTATAGCTCATAATCTCACTGTTTCAGGGGAGCCTATTAATGTCATCACCAAGAACAGCCAGGCATAAAGTGCTGGACAAGTGCCGAGGAGGGCGAGCAGGGCAGAGGGTTGGGAATGGATCAGAGCTGGACATGGAGAAAAGAGGCAAGGGGCTGCAGAGGGGTGCATGGGTACTGTAGGGAAGGGTGGAGCAGCAGAGCTGGGGAGGGTGGGAGAGGTGATCTCGAGCATGTGGGCAGGGCTTGGGTCAGTGCTGTGCCTGGGATGAGGTGGGAGAGCTGTATGGGCTTGCTGATGGGAGCTGGGCCTCTCAGGGTCCCTGTCACCCAGCCCCTTGTTACCTTCCTCTCCAGCACAACCCGAGCAAATCCCACCTGTCTGCGTTCAGGAGGGAAGGGCAGGACTGGTGCTTCATCACAGTGGCCTGGGGGTGGAGGATGCGCTGTGAGATGCAGTCACAAGCACCTTCCCTGTGGCATGATGTGCCTCCAAGCTGTAACAGCAGCCCCCTCCTTGTCACCGGCACACCAGGCAGCATGGGAAACCAGGGCAAGTTCTTGTGTCTGTCCCCATCTGCCCCCAGGGCGCCTGTGCCATTCATGCACGAACTCCCTGCAGCATCCACAGTGCTTGTTATTTGCTGGCACTTCATTAGTCATTCCCTGTCCTCTTTTAAAACCCCCTCACAGTGCTGTCTGCAGGTGCCTTGTTCTGTCAGAGCCGTGTACCTGGCCTGATGTGGGACACTGAGGTTTCAGCACTGGTGCTCCCCTGTGTTGCTGTGAAAGCTTTGGCACCCACTGTGCACCATCCTGAATCAGCCTCGAGGACTGTTTCCTGCATCTATTTTTTTAATTGTCCTATTAAGTGCATGTCCCAGCCCCACCTGTGAGGGATGGTTTCTGGTATGCAGTGTCCCAAGCATTATCAATTCCACAGGACCTGCTGTCACAGCAGCCGCAGGGACCAGCCAGCAGCGAATGCAAATGCAGGGCGGTGTTTTTATTAGGATTTAAATGAGTTTAAGGCTGTTCAGAATTACAATGTGATTTGCGCCAGGAGGGGCTTATAAAACTGGTACAAGGTAGGGAAAGGAGCACGGCAGCTGCCAGGGCTAAGCCTTGTTGCCCCATCGTGCAGGTCCCCAGTAGGGAAAAGGGATGTTTGGGCTGGAAGGAGAGCTAAAAGGCTGATCCACGGAGGTTGCTGGGCAGAGGAGCTGGTCCCTATTAACAAACCTGAGCCTGTGGTTCAGTTTGGGCTAGAAGGCAGGGGAGGCTTGTGGATGTATTTCAGGGCAGGGTGTACTTCACTCATGCACCCTCTTTGTATAGCTCCACTGGGGGAAGGTGTCAATGGGTGCTTGTGATGCTCCAGCACTGGCTGTGCTGGGAGGAGGCTGTGCACAGGGAAGCAGTATGGCTGCACGTTTTTCCTCCTGGTGCAGTGAGCTGTGACATCTCTGGGTGCTGGTGCAGGAGGTGGGGATCCTTCCTTGGCCCAGACCCCACTCCAGGTTTCTCATAGTAGGAAGCTTTCTCCAGTTGGTCCAGGATGTGCCAGCCCCAGCTTGAACCTCTCTGGAGACCTTATAGCACCCAGATCATCTGCCTGTTGCACAGAAATAGCTCATAAAGGTTTTAATGGCCATTATTGTAATCTGTAGCTGTGTGGGGCTTTGTGTGGAGGTGGAGGAGACGGAGTGATGTGACAGAGCTGTACCTGTGTGCACAGGCACACCGGGTCTGTGACACCTGGGAGCTACTGTGGTGGGGGTGACAGATTCCTCTATCTGCTCCCTCAGCCAGGACAGGAATGAAAGGGAAGTTTGAGCTGGTGGCTTGGGGTATTCGTGCCTCGCCTGATTGATTTCAGCACTCTGCTTTTGATCTCTGAAGGATACAGCTGAATATTTGAATGAGAAATACGTGGTTGTATTGAAATCCTAGACAAAATGCCTTTTGTGCGTCCCTGCATGTTTATTTGCGTAAGAGAGTGTTTTGCTGGAGAAACACAGGAAGGAGCTCGAGGGAGAGGAACGAAGGCGGGGGTGAGAGCATTGGGGAACTCGCAGTACAATTTCAGGACACTTAAGAGCTTCTTATTGTCAGTGGCGAGACAGCGACATCAGAGGCAGCTCAGGCAATTGTCTGAGACAAATTGCTTCGTTTGATCGGTTTGTCGGTATCTCACTGGTTAAGGTTCTGGGTTATATATATGTATACACACACAAAGCACAGGAGAAATCCAGAAATACACATATATATGCATATATACATGTCTCTGTATAGTTATCTCCCATAAATGACCTTCTAGACATGAAATAATGCCATCAGCCTGCCTGGTGCTTCTGAGCAGCTGGTTGTTTGCAGATGTGGGGAGCAAGGGAGCCAGGCCACCTCTCTAGGCTCCTGCTGCAAAGCCACTAAGATACTAGCTCTCGTGCCAGGGAGCTGGCAGTGTTTGCCGCAGGACAGAGCATCTCCCCTCCTCCCCACAAAGAACGGTTTCACTCAGTTCAGGAGATGCTGAGGGAAGAGCCTTTGACAGGTAACATGCTGCTAAACAAAGCTGCTTTCCCCGGAGAGGGGGAAATTGTTGCTGGTGCCTGTGGGAGAGGTGAAGGTGGAGATGTGACAGATAGCAGCCCCGCTGTTTTGTCCTACTTGGAGGAGAGATGGCAAGCTGGAGAGGCAAAGGCACCCTGATAGAAAGACCCACTGGTGAGATTTTGATAGCAATTGGGGGCAAGCAGTCATGCAGCTCTCCCCTCCCCATGCATCTGAAACCGCACAGAGCCCCCTCTTTGGCCAGCCCTGCCCACAGTAGCAGCTCTGTTTGTGCCATCCCTGCGGCAAGGATGCAGGAGGAGGGCAGGAGGATGGTGTTGGCTGGGAGATGTGTGCTGCATCCAGCAACCCAGATCAAAGAGACCTCAGCCAGCGACATCCACCAGAAAGCCTTTAATGCCTAGCCCTGGAGCAGGGAGATTTACTCAAGGGACTGATTTCCTTTCCTGAACGTAAGAAAAAAAAAAAAGTGTGTCAACTTGACATTCAGGAAACTTTATTTAATACCTTTTTATTCATTTAACAGTTTAGCTAATTGCAATGCTTTTTTGTTATTTTTATATCCCTTTTTTTGATTCATTCTGACTTTGCCCTCATATAATCTTTGTTCTTTAAAGCCATTTCATTATGGGTATTTATTGCCTGCGCTGGTTCTCCGGGAGCATGGGGGAAGGAGGAGGGGTGCCCTGTCTGCACCCACGTGCCAAAGCTTTCGGTAGTTCTGGTGACACCGGCCAGTCTCAGCAGATCAAGACAAGATATTGCAGAAGTTCTTGCTTGTTCCTGTGGTAGTTCTGTTGAGCAAAGTGCATCTTCAGTAGTACTGGAAGCTTGCAGACATGCTTCTGTTTGGCTGAATTGTTTGTTTGGGGCAGAAAAGCAAACAAACAACGGTTTTGGGGTTTCATTCTGCCATTCTGTCTATGAAGAGATTGCAGTTTTCCTTTAGAAAGAAAATTCTGGTTCTAAAGTTCCTCAACTTTTATCTTAAAGGGGTAAATGCCCAGAGTTACAGTGAAACACTATTGTGCTTCTCTAAACTTTAGATTCGCCAGCATTGCACAGAAGATGTTTTCTTCTGTTAAGCTAATTCTTAGTGAATTGTGAGAAATAGGGGAAAAAAATAATTGCAATAATAATTATGCTAATGGTAATCTGTTTTCGCAGTCTTGGCTTTTACCACAGTTAATTGTGCTCTTTCATTCCTCCTGCTCTCAGTCTCCGCTGTTTCCAGTTCACTCAGACCTGTCCCCAAGCGTGGTGGGTCCCCACACAGCCCCCCGATAAGTGACCTCCCTGTGGCCAAGCCCAGAGTGGCCCCAGCCCTGAAGTGACCGATTCTCGCTGGAGCTGCCCCTGCCTGGGATTAGCCAGATAAGTGATCTTGAGTTTAAGCTGACCTGCCTCCAGCCTTGCCCCTTTGCACTGGGGTGCCCTGTGGCATCCATACCCCACAGCCCTGGGCGCTGACCTGACTAGCACCTGGTCCAATCCATGCCATCAGGCTTCTCGCCATGCTCCCGAGCAGGTCCCACTCTGCCTTTCTCCCCATGGGGTGCCACCCCACTGCCCAAACCCATGCTTTCAAGGCCAGGAGTGGTTTGCAGCCTCCCTTCCCCCTGCCCAGTGCAATCCCAGCTCGCCGCTCCCCCCCCTCCCCGGGCCCTGCACACACAAGTACCAGCAAGGAGAGGAGCTGGAGAAAGATGTCAGGAGCTGTTACAGCATGTATGGGAGCTTACATAAAAGGATCCATTTTCATTCTCCTGCTTGTCTGCTTCAGTCAAAATACAACGCCGCAGCTAACAACGTTTTGTGTCATAGCAGACCACAGCGAGCTAATGCACGGGCTGCTGCGGTAGGTGCTACATCTCTCCGTACCGCAGCTGTCCTGAGCCCCTACCGCAGCCCCTGGGGCTGCCTTCACCCCCCGGCCCGCAGGAGCCCACAGCTCGCCCTGCTGTGAATCATGTCTCCCACTGAATTGTAGCTCCTTGTGGGCTCTGCAGCCCCAAGTTGCAAACCACAGCCCTGCTGTGCTCATCTCCCAGCTGGAGGAGCAGCTCTCTGGTATCTCTGCCTTCTCAGCAGGAGAAGGAGCAGCCCCCTGCGCGCTCGCTGCAGCCCAGCTGAGCCTACCGCAGAAGCAGGCAGGCGGATGTGGCTCCGCAGGGACCCCAGGAGTAGCACTTGGTCATGTTGGTGGTCTCTTTCTGTTCAGCAGACACACGTGTTTACACATGGGCACACACATACTGGAGTGCCCTTGGGGTGTCTGGCACCTGGTGTCTTCATCTTCATTATTTAGAGGCTGTAAAGAGCATCTCTGTTTGCCTGGCGCTCCGTGAGCATGTGGCAGGGCTGCTGGGGATGGCTGTGTGGCTGGAAATGGCAGGGATCCTGGGATGGTGCCTGGGGCAAAGGAGGGGCAGTGGAGGCTTGTGTGCTCAACCAGACCACCTTGGCCAGGGCAGGGACCACCTTGGCCAGGGCAGGGACCACCTTGGCCAGGGCAGGGAGATGGCCATGGACCAGGGCCTGTGCTGAGACCTTAGAGATGTGATGTGGGAAGGTGAGGGGAGGGTGTATGGACCCATTTCCTTTGCTCTTCTCCAGTGTACCTTCACCTGTTCCTTGGCAGGGCTGATCTTGCCCAGACACTGCCTCCTGTTGAGCTGGACCCTCCATTTTGGGGACATTTGGCTTTTCTCTGCCACTGTGTCAGGTAGCAGATGTGTACTGTGTGGCACGGAGGAATTGTGTGTGTGTGTCACGCCTGGTCTGTGCACAACTGCTTGAACGTGGCACAGGCTCACAGATGCTTTGGGTGTGCCTTTGTTATTGTATTCCTCCCCCTTTTTTTCCTGTTAAGTCAGTGTTGCATCTCCTTTGGAAATCCCGGCTGAGGCTGCGTGGTTGGGAGCTGTGGCGGTGGAGACAAGTGGCTGCCCTGACTTACAGCAGGCTGGAGGGTGCATTTGTCAGGGAGACAGACGTGGATGGCTCTGCCCTCCAGCAGTGCCGCTCTGTGATCATGCACAGTCAGGGATCGTCCTCTGGACGAGGCACTGTGTCTTTGTTCAATATCTGCAAATTGCTCATTACTGAGGACTCTGCTCTGTGAGCAGGGCCTGGGTACAGGAGCAGACAATATGAATCGTGAAACCTCAATGCACCGAGCAATTTTCATCAGAGGTTTTCACACCTTTCCTTTCTCCTCTCTTTTTCTTTCTCTCATTTCTCCTCGGTTAGAAAGACATGGAAACAGGTCTCCTGAGCTTTGATTGTGAGCTCGCCACCACCCCTTGCCTCTCATTGGTGCGGGCAGAGCAGCTGATGGGGCTGTGGGGACACGGCGCAGCAGCAGTGGAGCTGCAAGGCTCTTCCCAGCGCTGGCTGGATGGAGGCAGAGGGCACCAGCCATCTCCTATCCCATCCCCCTGAAATGTCACTTGCTTTTAAATGCACTGGTAGTTTAAAATAAGAATAACCTGCTCCAGGGCTTCTTAAACCGTGGAATTAAATATGGTTCTGGTCTCTAGGCAGAGTCTGACTCTTCAATTCTAAATCTGCTCAGCCAAGCGAAATATTGCAGGGGGGAAAGAAATCAATAGTTCTCAAGCCCAGCGTGGAAAGGAAGTTTTCCATGTGTGGGTGTGCAAGTGCAGATGTGCACACACCAGCATGCAAGGCTGGGGTAGGAGCGTGTGAGTGGCACGTGTGAGTGCAGCAGAGAGCACTGCTGAGAGACAGGGGGTGTGAGTCCATCATACCCAAGTGTGTCTGGGGACACAGCTGGGTTTCTCTCTGTGTGGTTCCCAGCACAGCCTTTCAGGTAAGGAAACAGTTTTCTCAGTTTCATTACATGTAATCTAATGGCCAGCAAGAGGCTGGGGGGTTGCACCAGCCCTGGTTTCTGGTATGCAGAGCTGAACTGCACAGGAGACGTGGAGTAATCAGTGCTAATCAGGGTTTCTAGCCAAGCAAATGATTTTACTCTGCAACCTGCAGGCCCTGCAATTTCCAGGATGGATGGCGGCATTTCTGTTAACTGATGGGATGCCACCACTCTCGCTGTTGGTCATGGCTATAGTTGTATGGAGGTGTTTCTGTGTGATGATGGGACCCCCACCCCAAGGACTGCTCTGGATGCACCATGTTCTGCATTGCCGTAGCCTGCAGGTGATGTGCCTGCATCCTGGGCATGGCTGTCCTTGTCTAAGGGCTGTATCTTGCCCAGAGGACATGGGCTGGATGGGGAATGGCCCCTGGTACTTGCTCAGGGAATGTTGCTGGAGGTTCTTTTACTTTCCTGCAAAAAAGGGCTTGAGTTATAGCTAGAGGATATAGTTCAGGGGAAGATGAAGCTTATTTTGCCAGGTCCAAGTTCTCCAGGTGTTTTCTGTCCAACCCCTCTCCCCACTGTAACTACCTTGCAGAATCCTGATGTTCTTACTCTCTGCCGCTGTGTGTCCTCCACGGTGCATGGTGGTGGGAGGAGGGAGCTGCGTGGCTGCGTTGAGATCAGGAGCAGCAGAGGATCTCCATCTGCAGTGGAAAGGGGAAGGACAAACGTTATTGACCTGCTCTGGCATCTGACCAAACCACAGACACTCACCCCTCCCAAAAAGCCTCTCTGATAGCTTAATTTCTTAATTGCTCTCTGTGATCAGGATGTCGACTCTGGCTCTCCTCCAAGATATGTCACTTCCAGCAGCCCAGGGCTCTCTACCACCTTGCTTGGTCACTACTTTCAGCTCACCCACTTGACCAGCTGGAGAATCTCCCATCTCCATGCAGGCCACCTCTGCTGCCCTGAGGGCATCGTGGCAAATACTGAGGGAGCTCAAAATGTTGAAGAGTACCAGTTCAGGGCCCCAGCTCCAACGCTGTTTTGTGCCTTGGCTGGAGAGCCAAGGGTTGTAGCTGAACCATGTGTTTTGAGGCCTCAGCTAGAGTCCAGCACAGTGCCTGGAGGAGATAAGATCCTCAGATGCCTGGTGCTGGGCTTGGGATGGAGAGCAGGCATGACAGGGTGAGGCCCTGGGAAAGGACCCAAAGGAAAGCTCCCTCTGAGGGGTCTGGAACTGGGCTGATGGGAATTCCTGGCGGCTCCAGCCATCCAGATAAGGCAGTGCTGTGAATGCGTGCAGCAGGAGCTTACAAGCTGCCACACAGTGAGGCTCTATATCTCAATAAGCAGCACTCTAAGGCAGATCTGAAAATAAATATTTGAAGAGGAAATAGTACTCTGTCTTCTATTGTCTCTCTTCCTTTCCTCTCTCTCTTTCTCTCCCCCTTCTCCTGTCTTTTACGTCTGACTGAACATGAGAGTTCATTGTTAAAGGGGTTTTGTTTTCTTGTATTTTTTCCCTTTCTTTACTCTCCCAATGAGGAAACTACAGGAGCTGTGCTATTAGCAATTCAGGCCCAGGCAGCGGCAAGGGCTGTCTTCACGTGAAGCTTGTCCGTGCCCAGGTTGCTGGGTGCTTGTTTTTCTTCTCTGTTGTTTAGTTTGTTTGCTATGATAAAACACAACTAGACAGCTGTTTCTTCTGCAGGGAGCAGGGATATGGTGGGATCCAGCTGTCTGAGAAGTCTGTAAGTGTGGTCCAGCCAAATCCTACAAGAATTTCCCTCCTTAGTAGCTTTGGCTTTGTGCAGGGCAGGTCAACAGTGCTGCTCCTGGTCCCTGTTGGCCTTGATGGGAAAGGTTAAAACTGGGCCGGGAGGAGTCATCTGGCCTTGTGCCTTCCTGGAATGAGAGGAGTAGGGGGACTGTTAAGCTGCAGATGGATGTGAAGGTCAGGGCTTGTAGCACTGAGTGGTCCTCCGAGTCAGGCAGAAGGTAAATTACTGAGGCACTGGATTTTCACACAGGAGTGGGAAAATCAGCCTCTCACCTGCCACTGGCTGCTGGGTGAGTAACCAAAAAAAAAAGGGGAGCCCCATACAGAAATGGTGGACACCCCATGAAAGCTGGGATGGGGCTGTCAGTGTTTGGAAATAGATCTTCTTGCCTGGTTGGCCTTGGAGGCCGCCGCTGCCAAAAGCAGGGATGTTGGCACCCATGGAGGAGAGCAGGGAGAGGAAGGTGGAATAACTCCTTACAGGCAGAGGCAACTAACCCTCCTATTGCTGGTATGTAGAATTTGGGGTCACTTTCAGAGGAGGCCAAGGGATATGAAAGCATAGAAGGAACATAAGGCATGTGCAAAGATGAGACTGTACCTACTAGAGGTGTGTGCCTTGGCCCAAACTCCTGTTTGTATGATCTCCCTCTATGCATTTGAGGATCTGTGGGCTGGGAAAGGAGCATTGGCATCATCTAGAGCTCTCCTCTGAGTGTGAAGGGAAGTGTTAGGAGAAATCAACTGTAAGAGTAGAGGTGAAGAGTGGTAGTGAGAAGGGAATGGGGAAGAGAGGGGAAGGGAAAGACTCCAAAGCGGAAATGGGACTGAAAAATGCAGAGGTGTTTAAGGATGTCCGAGACATCACAGGCAAAGGAGATGGTCCAGGGAAGATATAACTTTGAGAGAAGTCTTCTCAGCCTGGCTGCAAATGTTTGCTAAGCTGCTTCACTGCTATATTTAGCAGCCTCCATGCCCTTTGGAGAGTTCTCCATGCAGATGGCAGAGGAGCGGCTTGCCAAATGGTGGATGCCGTGCTGTGTCGGAAGGGGGTGCCCAGTGTTCAGGGAAAGAAGTTTAATGTCAGCTTCACCCTTTCAGCAGTAGAGCCAAACGGTTCGCTTTGCTGCCCAGTGGATGGGACTGCCAGATGGCTAAATATTTGCTTGTAAATTAGCAATGGGAAACATGAGACATAAAACCTTAAATTGAAGAAACACAGGGCCTGGATTGGACTCTTCCTCCTGCAGAGGATGGTCTCTGCAGAGCTGGGTTGGGTAGATCCATTACTGGAGCAGTACAAGGAGATCTCAAAGCAAATGAACACGGGCACCGTGCTGCCATCTCTCCCCTCCTCACTGGCAGAGTCATGGGCCATTACTCAAGCATGCGCAGCCTCTGGCTGTGTTTGCTTTAAACCAATACGCAAAGCAACACAGCTTTTCTCTCTAGGAAAAGAAAAATGCCGCTTGTTCTGTATCTGTGCAGTATCTCACCGAATGGAATATGACTGGAATGAAATTTCCAGGCACTAATGCAATATAAGTACTTGTAATTTGTGTGTGTGCATGTGTGGGGATAGGCAACGTAACAATCCCGTGCTGCGCAGCCCTGAGCAGCATCCCTCTGCCCTTCTTGAGCGTCAGCCTGCCTTCATGGCTCACTTGGGGTGTCTCTGCATCGCACTTGATCTGAGGCTCTGTGCAGGAGTGGAAGGTGGGGAAGGAAAGCCTGAGACATGCTGAAAGATTGCGGGGGGGGCGGGCAAGAGGGACCACGAGGATGTTCACAGGGAATCTTGCCAAAATAGTGCTTAAGCTGCCTCCTGTGAGTCCACCCAAACCATAGGGCTGCCCAACTCTCTGTGCTCCACACACCTCCACTCCAGAGGCATAAGGTTATTATAAGAAACAAGTAAATATTAAAATACTGGCTTCCTTTTATTTGCTGCTGGAGTTAGAGCCCAGTTTTTGTCACTTTCTCCAGCGTTTCTGGAGGCTGGCCCCTCTCCTCTCCTCTTGGTTTCTAATGAAAGCCAAGCTTCCTGCATCTTAACTTGACTCCAGGGGCTGGGGCTTTGAAAGCTCTACCTCTGTAATACTGGCAATAAAATCATAAGAGCTGGCTACACTGCTGTAAAACTTTTATTGCTGTGTGAGGAGGAACAGCGCATCCTCCCTTCCTTTTCCCTGTCCCTACAGCTCCCTGGCTCTCGCTCTTCTCCCCCTCTGGGGCTCTGAGCCTTTATGCCAGACAGCACAGACAGCATCCCCTTTCCCTCTGCTCCTGCTCCCCTCGATCCTTTCCCTGCCCTGCTTCCATGGGGCTGCTCTGCCACTGCTCTTCCCTCATCCGGCCTTTCCATGCCCTGCTGGCAGGTCTGCTCCTGGCCCCCGTCCTTGTCCTTGCCGATGTCGTGTGGCTGCTCAGCTGCACGTCAGCTCTCTGTTTGCGGCATGATCGAAACGAGAAGAGCTGTAATAGCTCCCCGCGTGGTTAGGCCATCCGTGCGTTTTGCGTTTCGTGGCGACTAGGAGCGTCGTCTGCCTTCCCACACCATCCCCTACCGTATTTATAGATCACAGCGGCATTACCCGTGTGGATGCAGATTGTGCATGACGGTTTTCTATAAATACAAATGCTCTGTAATTATCGTTAGAACTATTTAGCCCAATTCAAAGGTAGATTAAATAATGAATGTGTGTGTGATATGCCTGTCGACATCAACAAATGGAAAGAGACATCTCTGGATGTGTGTCTGGAGGTTTCCCCGGTGAAGAAGTTGGGGGAGGAGAGCGGAGAGGGAGCTGAGCAGCCATATTGCTGTAAATGCCACTTTCACAGGGGTTTGGGTGGTGTGATGTGGCCCCACGGGCTCCCTGCTCCTGATCTAGGGACTGGACAAATAGATGTTCCAGGAGACACTGTGCCAAGGGGTGGACAAGGAGGATCGTCACATGCAGAAACCACTTGGTATTCACGGCTACCCATTGCTGTACATCCTTCCCCCCCACTTTCATTGTGTATCAGGAGCAGCAGGAGGTAATTTCAGGCTAGGCTGCCGATGGAGAGCAATGGAAGGCATATGATAAGGCTCCCCAAAGCCTCTCGGCCCCTAGTTTCATATGGTAATTGATTTTTCTCTGAGGCTGTGCATGCCCTGTTGTGTTTCCCTTCCTGCTGGTCTCTCCCTGACTGTGAGCTGGTCCACAGCAGAACCCTTTTGGGGATAACTTGTTCTCTTCCCTGTTCCAGCTGTGCTCCTGCCCCAGCCCTCCCTATGAGAAAGGAAGAGGGGAGCTTTAGTAAAGCAAGCCCAGGAACAGTCCCCTGGTGGGCCCTTGCTGAGGATGGATGTGGCTTTACCAGCATCCCAGAAGGGTGCAGCGAGGGGACCATGTTCAGCAAGGCAAGACTGGTGTGGCTGGGAAGAGTGGTGGCACTAGCGTTTCAAGGAGAGGGTGCAGATGTGGCAACCCCTAAACACTGTGTATGCCCTGGGAGGGGAGTTTGCAAGGCTGATGGAGGACAAGGTAGATGTCACCACTGCTTTTAACATGGAGACCTGTCTCTGCCTCCTTCGCCCTCTCCCCAGGCATGGTGAAGCCCTACCACTGCTTGCAGGCAACAGCTCCATTAGCTCTTCTGTGGTTGCGAGGTCTCAGCCCTTCCCTGGCTCCACGTCATATTGTGGGCTGCTCCCCCACCCCAGGGACAGTAGTGTTGGGACCAGCAAGGGAAGCGGGGCTGGGAGGAAGGGCTCCATCACAGTAACTAATAACTGTGTGCTGACAAATTGAATTATACCTTTTCCAGTTGCCTGCACTATTGATCAGAGAAAAGGTTTGTGTTTTTGTTAGGCTTTTTTTTTTTTCCTTTTTCCTTTTAAGTTACAGTTGCAATGTCCTGGGGGCTTATAATGAACTAAATAAGGTCAGGTTAGCAGAAGAATCAAATATGCTCTGGCAGCAGAAGCGTGGGCTTTTCCTGGTGACTCCGAGCGGAGGGGAAAGCAGCAGTGGGAGCAGCAGCGGCTCCTGCTCCTCAGTGCCCTGGTGCATGGGAGCATCCTGGTCCCTGGGGAGGGCGATGATGAAGCAGAGGGTGGGCTTGCAAGGTCGGCAGCCTAGGACAGAGCAGGCAGCTGATAAAGGGTGAGCAGTGTGGGGTGAAACCAGGCCCTGCTGCACCAGGCGGTGTACGGAGAACTGCCTGGAAATGGGGTGATGTGGGTGGGCTGTGGGGGAGAGGCGGTGCAAGTGTAATTGTGCTTGGATCCCAAGTAGAGAATTAGGGTTTATCTGCCACCTGCCCCAGCTCATCCCAAACTGCATTCCTTGGGCTGTGTGAGTGGCTCCCACCCTGCCTGGGAGGCTGCTGAGGCGGGCAGGAGATGCGCAATGGGGTGCAAGGAGCCAGGATTTGGCCAGGTGCAGCATTTGCCCAGCAGTTCTCCATGGGGTCCCTGCCTGGGGAAGCTGATGATGTTTGGTTCTTTGCTCCAGTGCCGGAATCCCGCTGTGAACTCAATTAAAACTGTGTTGGGGAAGAGGGAATAAATTACCCAGATGAAAAGGATGAGTAAAAAACCGTGTGCAGAAAAATGCCAGCCTACCTTTGAAAGGCTTTATCGAACTCGGGACACGTGTCATCTTGGCAATAGTGAAGCTATAGGGAAGGGGGAGCACTCCCTGGTGTCCCCCTCCCTGTCCCCACTCCTGGGCTGGGACCAGGGATGAAGTGAGGCAGGGCTGTTGCAGGAGAAGCAGAGTGTTGAGGTAACCTGTTGGTGCCAGACTTGGGATGGAGGTAAGGGGCTGGAAAACCAACTTGAAGCTGTGCTGAGGTGCAGGTTTGCAATGGTAGCAATGCCTGCCTAAGAGGGGAGGGTGGCTGCAGGTTCGGCAAATGGCTCCAGCGGCTCTTGGATCACATTCTCTGTTTGTCCAAATACCCAGCCGTCTGTCCTGCTTGCTCCCAGCCCCTTGAGTCCCCACTCTATGGCTTGAGTTGCTCTCTCATCTTGCCGGAAGGGGCCAGCAGCTCTGGGTAGAAGCTGGATTCGCTGCTCAGGGCCATAAACATAAAAGGGAGCAGCTGCTGTATGGGAGCAAAGCCCTTCTGCCACCAGCCCCGACATCCAGCTACCGGTCAACCAGAGCTGGCAGATAAACCCTGTAATGGTGAAAAATCACTTTGAGAGGCCAGGATTAGTGCAGGCTGGATCCGGCCCCAGGCTGCTAGACCTGCTCCTCCAAAAGGGGAATCCAAGGGCGGTGTAATGCAGTGGCCAACTCTGCAGCCCTGGGGCTGTGCTCAGAGGGGTGACCTGAGGGCAAGCCTCAGTGAGCAGTAGAAGCAGAGACATTCACAGCTTGTTTTTGTGTAGCTCTGTTTACAAAGACCTAGATTGAAATCTCAGCTGCCCCGGGGTGGATCTGGACGGTCTCCAGAGCTCTCTGTGTGCTGGCAGAGCTGCCGCGCTCCATACGGCGGGTTTTCCCACTTTGCACACAAGTCCTGTCCGTGGTGACCCAGGAGCCCCAGACTTTGGAAGCAAAGACCCTGCCAGGGCCAGTTCCCAGCCTGCCCTGAGTACCTCCTGCTGCACTGGGGCAAGGACCATCAAACTCCGCACTTTCATCACTTGTCTTAGCGTATTGGGTCTTGGTGGAGAAACAGAGGCTTATCTCCCACGTGGTTATCTGTCTGACCTGCTCCTTTCTGCATGACTTTGTGTGGTAGGATAATTCCTCCTGGGAGGAAGCAGTGTGTCCCCCCCAGCCTTGCCCCACAACCACGCTGGAGCTGGTGTATGTGAGGTGCTGTGCATGTCTGGCAGTCTGCAGGGCTGATTGTGTCACCAAGATGGTGAAGTGTTGGTCCCTTTACAGGCCCCTGTCATCCAGCGCCTCATCCTGGTTGCTCTACACCCAGCCCTAAAGGCCAGAGTTGTGGCAGGAGAGCTGGGTCCCATCCTGCTTGGTATCCCCTGGGGCTTGCTGAAGTGGGACCAGCAGCCAGTCTGGCACAGACCTGACATCTCTGTTTTTAAGTACAGCCTTCCTCCTCCTGCACTGCCCTGTTTGAGAGTCCGGCCACATCAGGTACCAGATTAACATTCCCAGCACAGTGTCACTCCATCACCATTTCTATTAAACTCATTTGCTATCTAAAGGAATTCATTTTCCACTTTGTTTGCCCATGATAAAAAAAAAAAAAAAAAAAAAAAGCCCTCTGAGCTGAGGCCCCAGTGCTTTAGAGGGGGGAGCACCCAAGCAGGGAGCTAGATGCCAGTGTCCCCTCCTTCGGATCATGTGCTGGGAGGAGGGAGGGCATTCCCACCATCCATGCAACAAGATGCTCCTGTGTCTGTATGCCTCCATCCTTCTAGAAGAAGGAGCTGCCTGTTGCCAGCAGCTCCAGGCACCAGGGCTGGTGCTTGCTTCCTTTTTCAAGCAAATTATACCATCTCACCCTAGGGTGAGGCTTTGCAAAATCAAATTTCTGGACTTCAGGAAACTCGCCTCCTTCCAAAAATTAGGTTTCCTTGGAGTCTACAGCAAGTCCAGGGAAAGTAAAGACAAAATGGGTTCTCTCTGCCCACTCCCTAAGCTCCTTGTGTGTTATGTCCTTCAGTCAGATGCTTTGCAACAGGTTTGAGAGCTGGATTCCTGCCCCTGCCTGGGGCTCAGGGCCTGTGTGTGTACTTGGGTGCACAAGAGAAGGGGAAAACAGGGGTACAGGGGGGTGCTAGAGGGAGAAAAGTGTGTATGTGCATGCATTTGAGCAAACTCACATGTGCATCCCCCCCGGGGACCAGGGGGCTCCTCTTGATACATCCCCCTACAGTTTAGCACCGAGCCATGGGCACCTCCTGCCAGAAAAAGCAGCGAGATGCTCTGCAGCCTTCTGCGCCACTGCTTTCAAGGTCAGAGGCTGCTGGTAATTGATCTACAGCCTTGCTATAAATCTCATGCCGAGGGGAGCCTTCCCTGCTGGCTCTCGACAGCAGCATCCATCCTGCACAGCTCGGGCAGCCCGGTCGCCAGCAAGGGGGGCTTTAATCACTCCCTGCCTCTTGCCGGATGGCATTCGGCTTTGCAACTGGCCTTGCAGGCTCCTGGCTCTGCCACGCACCTTGTGCTGCTTGTGGCTGCATTTACAGGCGGTTCCTCCTGGGATCAGCTAACCCCTGCTGTGGTCTGCAACCACAGGGCAGGAGAGCATGTGTGACCAGCATGGGGCTTGGGGTGCAACTGCAGGGGCCGAGTGGCTTTGGGATCTCCCGCGTGGCTTTGGGTGCCCCACAGGACTCCATGTTTAGGGTAATCTCCCAGCAGATGGGAAATCTGGGTCCAAGGCAAGCAGAGGAGGAGCTGGAGTTGGCATCCACCTTCCCAGGGAGCCTGTGGAGCCATGTTGTTATGGAGAAAAAAGAGCAGGGGGAGAAGAGAGGCAGTGATAGTGGCTATCAGCTGTAGAGCATAGGGGCTCAGCACTGGGCCACCCTTCTCACCTGGCGTCCACCAAGTCTCAGGTGTGAGCAGCTGGGTGCCAGGCTGGGCCCTGGCTGCGATTCCTCTGCCTGATGGAGTGCTGTGGTCAGAGCAATCGAGTCTGTTGTTGTCAGCGCTCGAGCTAGCTGGGTGTAGTTCACAAATTGAATTGGAGCCCCTGCAAAATGACAGCCCTTTGTAAATGCAAAATGTTTCATAATCATTCGCAACTAAACAGCAGCTCTGTTAGCGATCGTGGCAGCTTTCAGCCCCGAAGCAGGTGCTGACTCCAAGCCCTCTTCACCCGTTCCGTGAGCAAAGCTCTGCTCTCCCGATTCCTTCCTGTGGGATCAGCCCTGCTGCCCGGCCCATTCCCACAGAGCAAAGAGATATATTCTGCTCTGTCTGGAGAGAAACCAGTTTCCCTCCCACAAATCCTTTCTCAGAGTTGCTGGTACTAATGGAGAAGAGAAGTAATCAAGCCAGTTTAACCCCCCCTGGTACCTGTGACTTGCTCTGCAAAGCCTGCTAATGAGCAAGCTCAGGTTGTGCTAATTACTCTAACCCTGGCAGGCCAGATGAGAGCACCAGGAGTTAACTAATACTCAATTAACCCCTGGTTGCTCGTGCTGATTTCCCCTGTTTCCAGCAGCTGTCAGAAAGACAACATGTAAATAGTGACAGGCAGGAGGCAGATAAGCCTCCATGCAACTGGGGGGGCTGATAACCTCCCCTGTGTGGCACAGGAACCGTGCAGCCCACCCGCACAAGGGACAAAAACCCACGCTGCTGAGCTCTTTTGGTGCTCTTGCCGGGCGAGGCTTGGGGAACCTTGGAGCCCTCTTTGAGTCAGCAGTTGTTAAATCTAGGCTGTCTCTCCATCCTTTGATGCCCCTCGTCCCTGGAAGCACCAGTGCAGCCAGGACAGATGGATGCAGGGAGTTCCCAGTGCTGTGCAATGGGCCAGAGCAGGCAGAAGGAGAAACCAGGAGGGCCAGCCCCAGTCCTTTGGGGAGGGAGGTGGTCGGGAGGGTTCTTCACCGGGAGCACAGCCTGGATCCTGTGAGGCACAGGGGGCTTTTGACCATGTTGTTTCTCATGCCTGCAAACCTGCTGGCACCCAAGACACCTTGGCTGTGGGGCTGGGATGCACAGGTGCCAGGGCCACCCCAGCCCCTCTGTGCGGTCCTGGCTCCCACCGATGTGCTGAGCTGCCGCCCAGAATTTGCCCTGCAGTTGCTATGGTGATATTGCCATTTCTTACCTCGCCGGGGGAAAAAAAGCCTCCAAACATTTAATTCTGCAGCCCACCTGGGAGCCTTTTAAACTCCCCATTCGGTGTTTGACATGTAATAATTTTTCAGCTTTTAAGATTATCCTAAAACGCTCATTCTCTTTCTCTCTCTTGAAATCTCAGCAGTGGCGCCTCAGAAAGAAATCAGCATAAAAAATACCAATACAAGTTTCAAATGCCAATTTGTCACCGTCTCTGGGAACAGGCAGTGACAGGCACCAGGGAAGAGAACAAAGCAGCGCGAGTCAGGGCTGACCACTGGTGGCACAGCCATAGTGCAGCCACCGCTGGCTGGTTCCCATGGGAGATGCCACCATGGAGAGCTGGGCCCAGGGATGAGATACCGGGGGCAAGTGAGAGAGGGGAAGGAGGCGATGGGCTGGGTGGTGATTCAGGGGAAAAAAAATGAGGAGGCAAGGAGTTTGGGGAGGAGAGCTCATGCTGGTTGGTAGCAGGGAGGGCTTTGATCTGCTGCCCCATATACACAGTGATGCTATTGCTCAAGAGAAGAGACTCATCAGTGGTGTAGGCATCAATGCAAAAATAAAAATAAGATAACCAACCCCCCCTAAAGAAACTGAATTAACGATTGGCTCAATTCCCTGGCTACCATTCCCTAGATGACCTGGGCTCCTCCATCTCTCCCTGGGTTTTCCTGACACTGCAGGGGAGCAGAGGCCAGCTCCACATCACAGCCTTGATGTGCGAATAAATATAGTCAAAACTGTCAGGTGCCAGGTACTGCGGTGACAAGAGGCGCTTGGGTACCAGCAGTGGGACACTGTCATATGGCTGTTTATGCTTGGGTATCTGCACACCTTCCCAAGCAGATGGTGTGCTCCAGAGCATTGGGATCCAACAAGCCTGTGGAGCAATTTAATCTCCAGAAATAATTTAATATGGCTTCCTCCAGAGTATGGTGGTTTGATTTTTTTTTTTTTTTTTTCTGGTCATCCATAGAATAATTTAATCCTGCCTTCTGTGTGAAGGTCTATTTTGAGTTTGCCACCTGCAGACTGTTTTAATCCCACAACTCACAAAGTAATTCAATCCTCTCCCTTGGTGAGTAATTTAATCCTCTATTTCCAGGGTAATTTAATCCCCTCCCTGGGGAACAATGGAATAATTTGACCCTCCATTTCCAGAGTAATATGATCCTCTACCTGAGAAGCTCAATACTTTAAACTTGCCACCTGCAAACTGCACACATGCCTGTCTGCAGGCACTGCCATCACTGCAAAATGGTCCCTGCCTAGGGGGATTCAGCCGTTTGCCAAGGAAATCCATCCCCAGCGCTGGCTGGGGTAATCCAGGCAGGTTCGGAATGGGCAAAACGAAACGGCGGTGCCTGAACTTGGGGCTTTTTGAGCCTAGATGTGTGTGATTGCTTCATTTAAATTCCTCCTCAACCGATTAATCCATTTGCTCATGAATTAGTTTTAATCTGCTCAGTGCCATGGTTGTTAAAGCAGGGCAGCCTTCGCCCCCACCCCGTGGGGCTGCTGGTGCGAGGGAGGTCTCCTGTGGGCTCATTTTGGCCCTAGTGTGGGGCAGCTCAGTTCTACCTATAGATAGAAAGATAAATATATATGGAGAGAGATTGTCTTCCCGTTTATCTGTGCAGTGCTGTGTCCCCTCACCTAGCGTCACCTCCAGCAGGACTTGGAAATAGCTATTGAAATGGCTGAATGCTGAGTGCCCCTCAGCCAGGAACCACCTGAACTGGGGATCTACAAGAAGGTCCCAGCATTCAAATCTCCCACCAAGGAACTGGGAGCAGAGTGGGGCCACAGAGACCACCTGCTCCTGGAGATGAGCAACCCTGTCCTGCTACAGCATCCGGGACGTCTGCGTTTCCTCTGTTCATACTGTCACTGTCTCATGGGGCCTCTGGGCATGTCACACACCTTTTCCCAGCGTGGAAATCCACCTTGAAAGCAACTGAGACTCCCTATTGGGCTGCATGAAAGAGATATTTGCAGCAGGAGTCTGGCTGTTTTACACCTCTTCCCCCTCATTTCTGCTATAGCAAAGACTCACAGTTAATAGGAGAAAGAGTGTTTTCTTAGCTGAGATGTTAAAAAGAGAGAGAGAAATACCAATAATGATAGTGTCCGTTTCCATGCAGAGGAGGATCTGTGGAGTGAGTATTCAGAACAGAAATATTTCCTTGCCCTTCCAAAGGCTGCAGAAGTTTGTACTCAGGAGAGGGATTAGCACACTAAAAAGGAAAGAACACCCTGAAAAAAACCTGTAGAAGAGAAGGAGGGAGAGGTGAAGCAGCAGGGCAAGAGGAGACACCTAGCAAAGAGGGGGAAGCACTGAAGTTGGTCCCAGGTTTGGGTTGCCAAAGCATAGATAGGAAGATGCCCCAGCATGGCAAGGCAGAGGAGGGGCAGGTCGGAGCCTGCCCACTGCCCTGGGGAGCTCCCATGCCGGGCAGCGCTGCCCACACCCCGTGGGACCCTTTTGCCCAGGGAAGCCTGCCCTGCATCACCCGTCACATACCCAGGGAAAAGTTATGAGGTTGAGGCAATTATTATTATTATTGTTTAATCGCACTTGTCAAGTTAGTGCTTAAGTCTTTCAGAAGCCGAAAGAGAGGCAAGTGTCTTGGAGGACCAGAGCCAAATTTTCATCACTCCCTGTCAGCAGCTCCCATCTGCTCAGTGTTGGAAATAAGTACCCATTCCCCCAAGACTGCTGCAGCCCCCTGGGACCAACCCAATTGCCTGCCACGGCTCTTGGTAGCCTCTAGCCAGGGCTGCCCTGCCAGAGGTGTCAATGATAATTGTCTTTCCTAGGGACAGAGAATTCAGACAAAAATCCCTGCCTGGGCTAAACAGAAATCATTGCTACTTCCACCACATGCCCCAGTCCCTCCTGGGACTGCTAAAATTTTGCTTTTAAAACTCTGCTTTATACAGAAGTCTGTCCTGGATATGTCATCTCACATTCTAACGTGATATATTAGACAAATAATTCTTGATGTGCAAAGCATTCCCAAGTACCTGCAGGCCAGAGGGAAGAGAGGGGCCTGAATATCTTTAAAAATCCCACTCTAAATGTCTCCATTTCAAAGTCTCTTTGGTGAATTCTGCTCCGCGCCGCATCTCTTGCCCAAAAGTCAGCTCTGCCAACAGTTTCTGGGTCATGCTGAACACCCTGTACCCCTGGTTTTCCTTTGGCCAGGGAAATGGTGGGCTTGTGCTGGCTGTGGTGTGTTTCCCAGATGTGGTCTTGTATCGGGGTGGGGGGAGAGAACAGGAGAGAAATATCTCCCTTTACTCCTTGAAATGTGAGCTGCTCTGTTTAACTAGTCTTGGTGTTCACTCACCTCTCTTCCCCTCTAATGAGTCAGTTTTTGTTCTCCCCTATCACGTCTGAATGCACATTGCGGGTAATTGATGGACAGGACCCAGCCTCTGAAAGCTATCAACGTAGCGACTGTGAAATCACACGTCCAAATATGTTTATCTTCTCGGCTTTTTGGGCCCGAGTGCTCTTCGGACACGGATTTCCGTATTTCAAGGAGGAGAGCAAATTTCCTTCAAAATGTCAGCATAGAAATGAGAGATAAAAGGGAAGACACAGGGGCTGCTTAAACTTTGCATTCACGACAAAGCAGGGCAGCTTGACTCGGAGGGAAGAATCCAGAGCTCAGCGGTACCCAAGCCTTATTTCGGAAGGGTGGTGGTGCCTCAGGGGTCTGCATACTGCAGTGGTGGGGTGAGGTGAGGTGGCTGGTGCCATCCCTGGATGCTGCCCTGTGATGGGTACACCTCCCGTGATGGCTTCCAACCAGTGTTGGGTGTGCAAACCACCCACTCTTCTTGGCTTCCTTTCCCCAGGAGGAGACGTCTCAGCAGGTTGGAGTCTGGGTGTCTTCTCCCACTGTGAGCTGACCCCCGGCGTTCAGCATGAGCAGGTCCCTGGAGTCACACTGCTGTGTCCACCCCAGCCCTGGGGAAGGTCGCCGTGCACCCTGCGCTGCTGCAACATGCAGGGAAGCAGCTGTGGCCACTGTGGCTACTACTGAGCTGCTTTGAGCTGCAGGCACCGGGACAAAGCTGTCCCATGGGCTGCAGCCGGCCAGGGCCCTGCGGCAAAGGGCTCAGGTCCCTGCCAGAACACCCTGCCTGCTCTCAACACAGCTCTCTAGCGCTCTGTGAGTAATTCTCGAGTGCAGGAATTACTCTCCATACAAGCACCTCTCCAGGACTCACACAGTTGATGTTAGATGTTTCTCCTTGGTCTCTCTCTGAGCACTGGGCGTGGGAAGACAGCAGGTGAGCTGTGGCTAGGGAAGTAGGAGGATTTCCCTGACCAGCCAGGAGGATGGAACACGTTCCCACTGCCTGGGCACAGCCGTCCTCATCTCCTGGCCAAACAGGGGCCTGGTGGGGCTGTCCATGACCACCATGGAGTAATTTCAGTGAAACCACGAGCCCTCCTCCACTGCAGACAGGCAGAGCAGCCACAGCATGCTCCCTGTGTGCGGCTGATTGATGGCAAAGACGCACAACCACACGTCTTGTTTTCAGCAATCTCGGTATTTGGGTTGGCAGAGCCTGGCTCACGCTAACGACAGGAGCTGCCTCTCACTGTCAGCGGCAGCTCCACCGTCACTGAGCCTTTGCACGCCCCCCTCTTCCTCAGAGCTGGCGGCAGCTCCACCAGCCTCTGCTCCTGGCACCACTCACATGTCCGTCTGCAGCCACGGCACTGGTTGGTGCCCACTCTCTGCCCTCTTGCAAGCACGGGTTTTGCCCCTCTTTTCATGTAGCCCTGTTGCTCCGCTGTCTCCCTCATCCCTCTCCCGCTGTCCTAGGAGGCTGGGGGGGCTCCTCCCGCACCAGCAGCAAAGCTTAGTCTGCTTCAAAACTGCAGTCTTGAAGTCAGAGCTGTGCGTCTGTCTTAAATACCGATGGTGGGTTAAGTGAGGAACCCTTGTGTGTTTGATGCTGGAGCTCTTGGGGGATGATGTGGTTTGTGCTAAGCAGAAGCTGGGAGGATATGCTGAGAGTGGTCCTTTCAGGCTCTCTCATTGCTTGGTCTCAAGTCTCCTTTTCCTGAGGAGCTTTGCTGGATGGGGACAGAGCTGCAGGAGGGGACTGCAGATCCATGGTGGGATGGGGGTGAAAGCAGGGCCAGCATCCCAGGGCCTTGGGTGCTGGGCCCTGGGGAGCCCTGCTCAGAGCAGCACTGCTCAGCCCATCAGCTGCAGCCCGTCTGCCCCACTCGCACTCCCAGAAACCTTCCAGGAGCTCTGCCCCTGCACCGACTGAGGCTGCAACCCCTGGGAGGGCATCCCTTGCACAGGATCCCACTGCATTTCTACCTGGGCCCCACTTGATCCATTTCCAGTGTGGATATGAGCTGGACCTACTGAGCTGCGGCCACTGTCTCACTGCATATGGGCCCCCAGGTCCTGCCTCAGCTCCTGGATTTGCAGCCACTATGTCCATCCCGTGTCATGCCATGTCCTCCTGTTGCTCTATCACCAGGAGGCTCCCATCGTGAGGCCAGTCAGTCCGCTGCCTGCCAGCAGGACTCGGGCTTTGCCTGTTGCTGCCGTGCAGGGACCTGACAGCGGCATGGTGCGGGAGGCTTGTGCCTCTGCCTTGGGATGACAGATGCTGCCGTGCCACTGTGAAGCTTTCAGGCTCAGCCCGAGAGCAGTCGGGAGCTTAAGAAGCTCTTGCCTGGCATTGCCAGGGAAGGGAGGTGAGGAGAAAGAGGAGGACGAGCCGGAGCGTGGGTGCATGTGGGGACATGGGCTTGGGAGCAGGGCTGCGGGGGGGGGAGTGTGGGAGCACGCAAGGGATGCACATTGCAGGTGAGCCCAGGCAGTGCAGGAGGGGAAGCATGGACTCTGGTGGGTGTGTGTACACAAAGGTTGTGTGTTCATTGTATTTGACTTACGATGCACCCACATAACAAATTCACCTCTGAGGGTTCTCACCCCACAAACAGCAAATTGAGATATCTGTAGGTGCTTCATGACTCAAGTGAGAGCTTGGTTGCCAACCCACTCCTCTCCTGCTTTTTCTTGGAGTTTTGCAGCCCCATCCAGCTTTACTGGCCCATTCTCAGCCTGCTGGCACAGTATTAGGTTGGGGCACTTGGTATCCAAAAGTCGGGGCTGCGGGAGGAAACCTTGAGGCGCCCCTGAGACTTCTTGGTAGCCCTGATGCGCCTTTTGGTTCTGTCACCAGAAATTCACCAAAAATGTACCTTTTTAGTGGAGAAATGTAAACATTTTGAATACCAAAAAATAGACATTTTTGGAAATGTTTCTGCAGAAGTGAGGACAAGCCACGTTTCATCCTGCTCCCACCCTGCCTGGAGCTCAGGAAGTCCCCTTTGCTGCCAGAGGAGCTCTTGCACACGTAGCCCCCCTCCTGGGTTGTGTGTACCCTCCTCTCTAGCAAATGCGCTTACCACAGTGTGAAGCACAAACTCGTCTTCTCTGTGTGTGACTTTGGGCTATACTGTAGATTAAAAGATTTGTCTTTCTCCTTTATCCAGCAGGTGGGTCTCTGGTGGCTATTTCAATACCATTCCTTGCATGGGCTCTGGGACGTCTGTGCTACGGTTCTCAGTAAACTCAATTACACAGTGGTAATAGCATGGTATTGACTCAGGAGCCTCAGCAGCACAGGACTCTTGCCGTTTATTAGTTGTTTAATTATATGACACATCAGGCCAAAATAATGTCATTAGCTAATTAGCCCATGTTGGGGTTTTTTGTAATTTTTCTTAAATGAATGTTAACATCAGTGAAAGGTGCCAGCTGGTAGCCCAGGAGACCGGGCGCCTTTTATGCACAGAGCAGGTTGAGATTGGCCCCAACCCAGATGCTCCTCTGCACTGCCACACGGGCACAGCTCCCCTGCCACCTTTAGGGAGCCATGCTGGGGGACAAGACATCCCCCCACAGCCTCTCCGCAGGGTTTGGGTGCCTAGAAGGTACCTAGAATGGTACCTTCTCATTATGGACCAGCTCCAGTCCCAACAAGATTGGGACCCCCAGCACTCTCCAAAGAGCTTCCTGTGGTCATGGCTGGGCCAAGACCACGTCCGGGGTCCTGGGCTTGCGCAGGGTTTATTCGATAGCAATGCTTTTAGGACTTAAGGAGTAATACTCTGGCATTAGAAAGGCACAGCTCTCCAGGACTGTCATGCAGCTCACCCCAGACAGTGACCACGCGCTGCTGGAGCCTGCCTGTGAGTCACTGCCCCCTTGTTCAACACCGGCACGATTATGCACCACTGAATACGCAGCAAAATGAAAATAGGCGTTCAAATGCCAATGGCATGTACTACATTTATAACCCACCAGAGGGGGTGACAGCAGCACAACTATAGGTCTAAACCTTTTATTATACACCCGGCGCCGCTCACACTGCCCTTTTTGTCCAGGAATTAGCCGAGTTGCTCAGCAATGCTTTCCTTCTCGTCTTGTGCGAGGGGCTGAGCGTGGGTGTGCGTGGGGCTGGGGAGGCAGCGCCCGTGTGTCCCGTACAGGAGACACCGCCAGCACTGCCTTGACTGCCTGGCACACACGGCATCCCTGTGCCTCTGCCAAGCCCCATGCCAGTGTGCAGGCAGAGGCACCTGCCTTCCCGGACCAAGGTATGGGAGCTGCTGGAGCAGGACCATGTGCGAGGGGTCAGTCTGCAACGGGATCCCACCCCGTTTCACCCTGGTGTAGGTACACAAAGGAGCAATGTCCCAGTGGTTCACCCAGAGGTGGATGCAGGCTGCTGACATGGAGTGTATAAATCCTGTGGGATTAGGAGATCTGCAAGACAGCTTTAGTTATCTCTGGGTGGTTTCTGTGGTTTTCAGCATGGCCATGTGGGAGATGCCCCGGGCAGGACACTGCAGGGCTTCCATCAGTGATGCTTTTATAATTAGCGCATCTTGGCTGCTTTATCACAACAGCACCAAAGATTTTCAGTGCGATGTCTGCTGACTTATGGAGGTCCTTCAACTAGCTGCTTCAGGCCTGCAATTTCCAAAGTGTTCATGTTGCCTCTGCAGGCTTCTTACCATTATTTAACCCAAACAGCTCAGCTATGGGCTTTACGAAATGCATTTGATGCTCCTAAAGATTTCCTGACGTCTTTTGACCTGGCTGGGTACGTTCTGAACTCTGAAAAATTGCAGGTCCCTGCAGACGCTTTCATGTCCTTGAAGACAAGTGCTGCAGACTTGAGAAACTCCCTGGGGAGCCCACGCACTTTTGAGAGGTTCAAGAGTCCATAGCAAATAGCTCCAAAATTAACCATGCAGTCCTCCCCCAAGTCCTCAAAGGCACTAGTTCAGATGAACAAAATAAATTTGGAGTTAATAGACCACACTGAATTTAAAATATGATGTTCCAAAAAGGGGCGGGGGAAATAGAAGACTTTTCCAATGGTGAGAAACATTCCATTTTTCAAACCTTCTTATCTCCCCAATGCCTTAGCTGATTAATTGGAGACTCTCTTGAATAATTATTTTACAGAATAGAGAATTCTTTGGCAGACAGATTTTTTTTTGTTCAAAATTTTTTTAAGGAGTACCAGGGAGAAACAAAATTAGGCTTGTAAGGAGAATGAGTTACATCCTTAAGCTGGACATTGCTCGTGTGGTTCCACAGTGCTGCTGCGAGATAATCACCCATTCTCCCATGCTCTGCCGCTCACCTTAATAACTCTCCCAGGATTTGATGTAATGGTTTACATAACCTTTCTGAAGCATCCTGAATTCTGAGGCATCCAGCACTTAAATGTGACATTGAGTCAACTCCAAAGTGCTTTACAGCTGGGTGATGGTGCTTGGGGCTATCCGATACAATGAATGAAAAAGTTTCACTTACAAAGCCCAAAGCGGTCATAACTTTTTAACAGCTGAGCCGTGCGGCTGGAATAAATCTCAGGGTTTCAAACCCTGAGCCAAGAAGCGGGGGGGGGGCGGGGGGGAGGGTGTTTGCCTCCCTGTGCTGCCTGCGGACACGCGTAGCACCAGGCTTGATCCGGAGCAGCAGCTACATATGTGGGCTTGGATTCGCTTTCCCTGACTGCTCGTGGCCCCTCTGTAGGTACCTGCCTCCGGGCTGGATGACATTTATAGTCAGCAGGGAGAGAAAAGGCACGTCCAGGCACAATTCATCTGACCTTTCTCAGGCAGCCACCTTAGAAAGAGATTAATCCTGCCCCTGCGAGGCCTTTTCTCTCCATTAGCGATACAGCAGTTCATCTGGCTCGTTCGTGGATGCAGGTTGCATTTGGGCAGACGGATACCCTCCGGCTCCCTCTCGGGCTGTAGGACTTAGGTGCCTACAAGCCCTGTGGGTGGCTCTGGGCTTGCACACTGGGGAGGACGCTTTGCCCCTTCCCAGGGCACTGCACAGAGTGTGTCTGTGGGAGACCGGCAGCCCTACCTCCCCAGCACCCTCCCAGCACCCATCCGGCCTCCCCAGCACCCTGCCCAGCTGGGGCTCTGGCGCATGGCGTTTGCCAGCCTAACCAAAGGCACAAGCTGAGAGGATAGAGATAAAGATAGCCATTTTCTGGTAGCTGGGGTTGATTCTGCCGTCTTAAAAATCCTGCAGTAATTTCTGGTGTTGATTATCTATGTAAATCTGTATCTATAATAGTCTCTCTCATATATGTCTCTGTGTATATATATACGCACACACACGTAGATGTGTGTATATCTAACATATGTGCTCTCAACCCACACAACATATGCAGCTCTGAAAGCCGCCGGAGCATGCGCATTCCTCAACCCCGGCGTGCGTGGCACCCGCCGAGCTGAGCGGGATGACGCACCCGCCTGCGCCAGCCTCACCACTCGCCCCAACGTGGCACCGCCATCCCTGTCCTTCCAGCCAGGATCTTTGCCTCGCACAGCACTGCCACGGGACCGCTGTCCCCCCCAAAATGCAGGCGGGTTGGTGGCACCTTCCTGCGCTCCCCAGGGTCATTGGCGTTTGGGGCTTTGGGGCGGGGGGGGAGGACAAGGCTTGTGAGGAGCCTTGCAAGGCTCGCTTAGCCAGGGTTGGTACTATGGGATGTACCAGGCTCCCAGTGCTTCTCAGTGGCTCATTCATGAGTTTGTGTGTCTTAATAAATGAAGCTGGCCTTCTGCCAGCAGACATTAACTCAGGCTGGATTTGGGGTGGGAAGGGGAAGCACCTTGGTACCAGGAGGGAGCCAGTGCCCCTGGAAAGAATGGCTGTGCCCCACACATGCACGAGACTCCATTCCACAGCCCTTTGGGCTTGTTGCTACTCCAGATTCTGAGCCAAAATCACTTGGAGAAGGGGCTTTTTGGGTAGCAGCATTGTCCTTTCACCTCGGTGCGAGGCCTATGTGGCTGCAGGGCATCTCCAGGCTGGTATCCAGCACAAGTGTCCATGACGTTGAAGGTGGCAGTGAGGGAGGCTGGAGTTGCCCGAGTACGGTGCTTCAGGGTCTGCAGGGACAGTGGGGTCTCTGGGGTACCAGTGGCTGCACAACATCCAAATCCCACAGCAGTTGGAGGTGCAGCCTGACCCTTTTCTCCATCCGTAGACAGGGCATTGTGTCTCCCAGCTTCTTCCCCTTGCTGGTCTGGGTGTGTGCATCAGACCCATCGCTGTAAAACAGCAGTAGTATGGCCAATCATGGTTAAGCAGCATAATTCAACTTTGTAATTTCCAGCCGTAGCCTCTTCAGAAATAGTGTGGAGGAGCAGATCTGACAGAGGCGTGTGTCTGTGGGAGCTACGGGGACAGGGGGGGAGAGTACACACATCTGATAAGCTGGTCTCTTGGCCAGCCATCAGCTGAGCATGTCCTGCAAAAGAGCAAGAAGCGAAGCAGGGAGGGGAGGAAAGGGCAGGTCTAGGGAAATTTCAGGTGCACAGCTGAGAAAGAGCCTTTCCTTAAGAGAGCTGTTGGTGTTGATGACATTAGTAGTGTCACTGATGGAGAAATTCAATCACTTCCAATGAGGGAAAAATAATTGTCTTTCGAGGTACAGTAGGTTGTTGTCATTTTCCTGTGACACACTCCATCAACTTTCAATTTCTAGCACAAAACCCTTCGTTCTTGCTCAGGCCTCTCTAATCTGTTGCGGTGGGAGCTCATGGCAGACCTGGCATGGGCTGAGGGAACAGAAACACCCAAATTGTACCAAAATGAGAGCATCACCCAGACCCCACTGGGGTGGGGAGGGTGCCAGAGGGGGGAAACCACTTTGGGCTGGCAGTTGATGGAATATGTCATCTCCCTGAGCCCTGGCTTTTGTAAAACAAGGGAAGTATTATGGTGAGGGGCTCATGTAGCTTGGGTGGAGGTATTTGGGGTCACCCGCAGCACTGGTGTCCTGGGCAGGTTGGGCAAGGGGAGGCTGAACCCTCTGGGGCTGGGGGGGGTTAGGTTAGGGTCTGTCATCCCCTCTGGTATTGGTGGTGATAGGGAGGGAGAGGGAGAGGAGAGGAAGGGGAGAAGTGCACAGCGGTGACTCAGAGCAGAGGTGTGCGTGCAGGAGAGCCAGAGCTCGGCACGAAGCGCTTTCCTGACACTGGGTGAAATAAGAGGTGATTAGCAACGTTTCCTAGCGTCCCAGCCATGGAGCCTTCTTCTCAGACTTTTAAAGAGGAAATATGTATTTAAAAATACTGCTCTTACAGAGAGAGGTAATGATGTGTTTCGAGGCAGAGATGGTATCATTCATAAAGCCTGTGCTGCTTAATTATACCAACACCATTTAGGAGAGGAATGATTTCCCAGTGAGTTTCTGGTTTGTTTTCCCTTTCTCTCTCTCTGTATCTCGCCATGGCTCCAGCCGTTTGTCAGACTCTTTGGTATCTCTGTCTCCAGCCACAGCTTGAGGCTGGCTGCCAGTCCTGGGGACTGGCGGACTGTCACTGCCACCAAGTGCCAGCCCCCCAGAGAGGGCCCAGAGGCTCAGGGTGGGCAGCGCTGTGGCACTGAGGTGATACCATCCTGTTCCCCGGGCTGCGGAACAGGGGTAAGCAATGGGTTGATGCCCCTTGTGCTTTTGTGGCAATAGTCAAGACTAGTTCATCTCACTTCCCTGCTGTCCTGGGCCACTAACTCTGCATCCAGTATCCCCATGGTCTGGGGAAGATCTGCTGCCATGTGAGACGAAGGGCACCATCTCCATTAGGCACATAGCCATACTGCCCTTCCTGGGGCTCCTGGGGGACCCCAGTACTTTTCTAGCAGGCTCTTTCCTGCTAGGTACACCGCTGTCCTTGTGCAGACGTGTGCCTGCTTGCCCCTGCACGTGCCACCAGCCCCGCTGCCCTCTGGCCCTGCAAACTGGGGCTCTTCCTTCCAGAGGATAAGAGAGTTTCACGCTGCTTTTAACTAGCCTGACCTCGTGGTGCTTTCCTTTCGCCTGTCAGATTTAGCTTGACGTTATTTGGGTAGGAGCAGAGGGGTGGGAGTTTAGAGAGGCAAAATGGTGCTTTTTTTTCCCTTGCATTCATAAGACATTTGAAGTGACACACGCAGACAATAATGTATCACTCAGCCTGAGTACAGCTTGAATGGTTTAAAAATATGCTCCTGAACTTTCCACCCCTATTCATGCACAGGCACCATCCCTTTGGGGTCTGCACTTTGGCAAGAACAAGCAAGGAGTTAAGCAGCTCGGCAAGGAGAGCTATTTATGGATGTTGCAAGCTCCCTGCTCTTCTTCGATACCCCATTCAATCCTTTAATTATCTGCAGTTGTTTCATGCTGTATCTCACCGCATGCTCTCTGGGGGAAACCACTGGGGCTTTGCCAGTTGACGGGGAGGGGGTGGGAAGGGGGAAGACTCTGCCACATGCGCCAACACAGCCCAGGAAAATAAGGGACGCTGTGAGGTTGCTTATCTGTGGGCTGTGAGGAGACCAGGGCATGGCCATGGGACCTTCTGGGACAAGAAATCAGAGCTTATCAGAGCAACACCCCCAGTGGGAGTTGCCTGCGGGGGGGAGGACATACGGACAGAAGGTGGGAAGAGACTTCCCGCATCCCTGGGATCAGTCCCTTGCGTCCCCAAGCCCTCCCTGTGAAATGGAGCCCAGAAGCTGCAAAGCTTAACATGTGAGAGGGAAGAAGGCAGGAGGAACCGCCTGGCTTGCCAGCCTCTGACGTTGCTGCCCTCCAGACAGCACTGTTTCTCTACAACACTGCCAGTTTTGGAGAAGAGCGCGGCTGTTGCCAGGACTCTGTGCCTCTTGTTGTTCCCCTGGCAAGCCCGCCCAGCTCAGACTTGCTCCAGGGGAACATGAAAGCTACCCCTTCCACCTCCCTAAACCCCCTGTGAAGATGCTGCTCCAGAATTTTAGTTAATCCACTAATAGTCTTTGAGTAAGTCGACCAAACAAGAAGAGAGACGAGAATAATCTCCAGCGTCTGGAGCTGCGTAGCTGTTAATGAAACCGGCTCTTCCAGCATCCTCCGTACAACAGCCTGCACCCCACCTTCCCAGGCATTTTTCACTCCCGAGACCCACATTCGGCACCTTTTCTGGCCCTGATGAACTGTGATGAGATGGTCTGGGGGAGGCCAGCCAGGACTGGGGCCCCATGTCCCCTCCACGCTGTAGGAAAAATGAGCACTGGGAGGGTTGGAGGGGACGAGCAAACCCCTGCCCACCCAAAGGCCAGCCACCAGCCAGGTCAGGGGACCATCGCCTGGAGATCTCTGCAGATCCATTTGAGCTCGGGATCTGGTAGCCCCCCAAGGTTGGCATCTGCAGTCAGTGCTGTCGGGCTAGTAAAAGCTGGGGGCAGTTGTTGGTTACAGTGGTCTCAGCTCATGGGAACTAGAGATTCACAAATTCAGATTTTTGTATGGGTCTAGTGCCAGGAGTGCGGGACTGTCATCTTCCCTACCTGTATCTACCCATGTCTCTCCTCCTTCCTCCAATCCACTGCCTTGCACTTCCTTTCTGGCTTATCCCGGCCAGCACCAATCCTGGGAGACTCCTGGGTCCCTGTTCCTCTGCAATTTCTGACCCAACTCTGCACAGGGATGGCTTCTGGGCTCCTCACCTCCTCCTCACACTCTCCCCAAGCTGGGCCGAGGGGCCATCTGCCCCACACTTTACACCCCTGGGAGCGGTGCTCGGACCCAAGAGCTTTTACAGACATGCGGATGTCCACGTGGGTGAATTACCTGACCTGTGCCTCTCTTGGCACCTGGGCTCTTCCAGCCATCCGCCCTGCTCCCAAGCCCATCAGCAGGGCAGGGAGGCCACGGCCAAGTCCCTGCGTGGTCCCAGCAGACAGCGCAGGCAACACACATCCACCTTCCATCTGCCACTGCAGCCGGAGGCACGGGCAGCACCACACACCTGGGCTCGGGGAGCGAGCCCTCTTGCCTCCGTCTGCTCCGTCTATGGGAATGGGGCCAAGCTGATGGTTCCCCCCCAGCAGCTCGGGCTGCACGGGAGCTTTGTGGGACTATGCAATTTTGTAGGAAATGTCTCTGTGTTTCAAGCACTTCTTCAGGTGGAGACAGCGCTTTTAAAAATGGCTGGGTAGATATTGGGGTGGGGGGGAGAGAGATTGTGTCAATAATCATAAGATGTGGGGGAGTTTCTCCCCTCTCTCTGCTTTCTTTGTGGCATCTGTGCTCTGGTTCAGCTCTGGATGGCCCTGGGTAAAGGCAGGGCCCCGGCAGCCCCTGCACGTGGAGGGTTAGATGCTGGAAGGGCCTCTCCACAGGGACCCCAAGCAGCAGGAGTTTGGGGCTCAGCCCCCACAGAGCAGAGAGTCCCTTCCCCTGGAAGCCCAATTCTGGTGAGTGCTGATGGGGCACTGGGTGCCATTGCCATGGGCTCCCTCCAGCCCCTGTGGGGACATGGCTGTGGAGCCGGGAGTGCTGCCAGGAGCTGGAGACTCCCCCTCCTTCCCCGGCTCCTCGCTGCACGAGTTTGCTGTATTCTCACCTGATTAGCGGATTTGAAATACAGCCTTTGGCTTTGAGACCTGAAATAGATGTTAGGTTGTCTTTACTCCGCTGGAGGCTTCTTAGTATGTAAATCCCTCCCCAACACAGTCGGTGCAGCACCGTGCTTCCCGAAGGGATGGCACCGATAGGCTCCTGGCTTTGTGGGAGATCCCCGGCTCTGGATCAACAGTGTCCCGCTGAGCAAGGACAGCCATGCTCTCCTCCACCGGTCTTCCCTAGGCACAGGGGTGCAGCAGGGCTCCTGGCACAGCTCCCCTGTGCCACTGCTTGCCCCTGTGATGGGCATAGAGGGGGTCCATGCAGGGGCATTAGGGACAGTGGTTTCCTGGGGGGAGCAGCATCTCTCCTCCAGCACCCCCCTGCTTCCTCCCCCAGTGCTCCACAGAAGCTGGCAGGTTTCCAGGGAGGCATCGGGGCCAGCGGGCAGTGACATTTGTTTTGTCACTTACGCTGTCATCACCAAAAAACCTGAAAAAATAGCTGCCTTTAGGGGAGAGCTGGGCCCTGTGACATTCGCTTCATCTTACGGCAACTAATGCATCCGGCAGCATCCCCAGAATCTGTGCGTTCCGCCAGGATAAACAAGCTCCATGCTGCCAGCAAAGCCGCGGTGGCAGAGCTGCCTGCCGGGCCATGCCAGTGCTGGTGGGCCACCGTGCTGGGGACTGACCAGGCATGGGGCAGGACATCTCCCGGGGGTCAGGGACACCCCATGCCACACCAGCCACCTGCTCTCCATGAACCGTCAGCTCTGCAGAGAGCAGGGAGCGGGTGTTCATTAAGTGACACTAATTGCTTGATACTTTTGCGGTGTTTCCTACCTTGTAAAGATTGAGTCAAAAACTCGTGCCCTGAGGAACCGCCTCTATTAAACTGTTGTTCATTAGAGCTGACTTTGCGCTACCTCATTAGGCTTCTGTAATTGAAGGAGTTAATTGATTATCAATAGTTTCAGTTCTCTCTTCTCATGCCCATGAGGCCCTGCCGGGTCTTCTTCAGGGTCCGCCATTCATCATGTGGCTCAAATGCGCCTTGCTGCTGGCAGCGGTGGCTCTGGTTGCTCCGTGTATCCCCATCTCTGTGCTGTGCCGTGCCATGGCCGTCGGGATACCAGCGTTGCCGGCTTCCCTACAGCAACGTTTTCCATGTGGGTCCTTTGCGTTGCAGCATATTCACCCTGATTTGTCGCTAGCTGCTCTAAACTTCACTTAAAATACTTTTGATGGCTCCCCTTTCTGTATCTGTTTTTCAATGCATATGTATTATATTTGGAGAAGGTGCCTGTGTGGGTTCATCTCTTCAGTGACTCTCTCATGGGTGTGAAAGTGGAGCCTCCGAACCAGCTGCTCCCCGAGCGCGGGCTTGCTCTGCCTCGGCGGCGTGCGTTCGCTACGCTCCGGCCTGCAGTGCAGGGGTGGGGGCCACAGCCCTGGGGCGGGGGGCGGGGGGGCCGGCTGGCTGGTGGAGGCTGTGTGGGTATGCTTGCACACTGGTTTTCCTGTGCATGGGTGCTCTGGCTGACTCCCTCGCGCAGACACGTGCTGCCTGACTCAGTCACACGTCTGCTCTTTTTAGAGGCAGCCTTCTAACACCCTGCCTGGCTCAGCAAAAAATCAGGGAGATGCTGTGCTTCCCCCAGCCAGCCTGAAGCCAAATCCCCTGCGCTCAGGAGCAGCCCTCAGGCATCATGGCCTGGCCTGGTCTGCTGGAAACAGGACAGATGTGGCCGTTGCGGTGAGAGGACCCCCAGGCAGGGACACATCTGTACTCAGCCCTCCTGCCATGGAGATCTCTGGCCCCTGTCCTGCCCTTGGGGTCTACCTTTCATGTTTGCCCTCCCCCTGGGAGCAGAGCGCCCAGAACATCCTCAGGTACCCAGAGGAGCTAATGCCCCGTCGCTGTGTCCAAGCAGGGGACCACAGGTGACATGAGGGTGGTGACACTGCAGCTGGCGAGCTGGGGATGGAGCCGGCGATCCTCTCTGCCCCTCCAGCCTCGCTGCCTCCCCAGCCTCCACTGATGGCACAAGCAGGTCTCGGAAAACCAGGGCTCGGGGGTGCCACAGGCCACTTCTCTGTAGCCAGGCTTCTGATTTGCCCTGAGACTTCGGTTTTTTAGGCAAATGCCACTGCTCTGCCCCAGCCCAGGGTCTGCACTGCATCGCAGATGAGAGCAGAGACAGCAAGAGGGGAGACAGGGAAGGTGAGAGGAAACTGTTGCTCCCCACCTTCGTTAGTTTTAACTAACGAGCTGTTTATAGGAGCGACATGACACCTGCTTTCCTCTTTATAAATTCAATAATTTATGAAAGGTATTAAAGGCAAAACAGCCTCCCGGATAAAGCCTGTGATGCGTGCACTCTGGGTATTAGCCAAACGGGACAATGAGCTACACTTGAATAACACACAAAGATATTTACCCTCTCCCTCTATAAATTATTAAGGGGCTTTTTGCACATAATTACACGAGCTTTTATGTTTCTCACTCCCTGCTTTTAATCCTTTTTGGAAAGGCGCCAGTCACTTATGACAGGAGCCGAGCAAACAGCAAACGTTACAGCTGGTTTTTGGGGTCGCTGTAGATGAAGGCGTTGCAGGAGAGGGCACCGACGTGAGCCCACTCCACTCGGCATGCGCTGAGGCCAGGGCTCTCCCCGCACACCGCTGGGGGGGGGGCGGGAATCAAAAGGCATGAGCCGTAGGGAACTGGGCCAGGATTTGGCCCTGTCACGAGCTGCTTTTCCTCCTCGGTGTGGGTTCACGGAGGTGGCCGTGGGAAAGTGCAAAGCAGGCTCCAGTGTTTTAATTGCTCTCCAACTGTGCATGTAAATCAATGATATGCAGATGTAATTGGGCGTGCAAATGTCACTAGGCAGCTGTTTACATGTGCAGTGTACATTAAGGGAGCGTGTATGTGTGCAAAGAAACACTAAGGTTATTAGTCATAATTAAACTTCCAAGGGTGTCCAGGTGCTGGGTCCGCTGCCCCCACTTCTCTGGCTCTGGCCTTCGGGGAGCAGAGCTTCCTCCTCACCCTGTCCCATGCCAGACTCCCCTTCTCCAGCCAACATGTTTGCTCGTCGGTCCTGCCCAGCCTCCGGCACAGCTCAGCTCCATCCCCTGCTTCCCAGCCTTTTGCCAGGCTGGCTGCAGCCCCAGCTTAGGCATGCCCATCTCTCTGCCTGGCACACCAGCCAGGGACCAAACTTCTTTTAAACATTAAGGTGAGGAGCCCATTTCATCCCCGCCAGTCACCCTGACACCTTTCCGTTAGTTGTCAAGCTTTTGTGAGTCAGCCCCAGTGGGACATCTCCCACACCACCTTCCCGTCCTCCTTGTCCAACACAACCTTTTCTTTTTCTGCATGGGCATTTGACACGACTCTCATGTCTTCCACACTCACCACGGTCTCCAGGCCCTCTCTCCTTTGTGCGAAGATCTTTAATCATTACTCTTTGTCCCATTGTGCGGCTCCTATTCTTATGCCAAGCTGTTAAAAAGCTGTCACTGTCATAACTTCCTTGTCCCAGAAATTATCTTTCATCTCCTGGATGTGGGCTACAATAGACACTGAGATGCTTGATATTATTAATACCTTCTGTATATGTGTCAATGAGCTTAAGAATTTAATGGAGTCTTTTCCTGCAGCCCTCATGCAGTGCATTTGGGCTGCTTGATAGAGCAGTCAAGCTATCAGGCACTTGAGTCAGTCTGACATTAGGACATGTGGCCTCTCTCCATGACAGAGCATTTCATAGCAAGGCCTAATTTCTGCACCCTGAGCCTAAACAGGACGGAGTGGTGGCCGGGCCCTGGCAGAGACCTGGGTGAGCTGAGCTGGGGCAGCTCCTGTGCACCAGCAGCTCATCTCCCCTTCAGCAGCACCCCCCTGTGGGGGGCTACAGGAAGGCTTTTTTCCCTCATTCTACCTGTTCTCTGGAGCATCACGGAGGTCGTGTCATGGTTTGAGATGGGCAAGGCACGAGCACAGCATCTCCTACCTCTCACCTCGCTTTCCATTGAACAGAGATGCCTGGAGGTGTCAGCAGCCACATGTCTGCTGCCAGAAGGGCAAGTGAGAGCAAGTGAGGCTGTGCATGGGGAGAGTGGTGGGATCGCCTTCAATGGCCTGCACAGACCAAGCCCACGTCAGTGGTGATGTCGTATGGCTCCTGCCACAGCTATTCCAAGAGTGGGTCGCTGGTGGTCGAAGGATTTTTGGTACGTTGCCTCCTTCTGCTCCAAATCAATCAGCTGACCAGGGCAAGGAGCAGTACAAGACAGTACAGAGAGAAACCATTATGATAATACTTGATAACGATCCTCAATTTCACTCAGCAGCAGCCGTACAATGCAGAATTTGGACTCCCTCCAGCTGATAATGAGAAGCCACTGGACTGACTCAGCCTGCTGTGAGGAGGCATCAGTGCACATCCAGATGGCCGTGGGGATGGGGGAGCAGGAATATCCTGCCTTGCCCCTTCGTCCCACTCCCCCCCCCACACCCTGAAATGTCACCACCTCCAAGGAAGAAAGCACATGCGATCTGAGAGCACGTTTCTCCCCTGACTGCATCCGCAGGGACTGGAGCGCTCAGCCATCCTGGGGAACAGGTCCTGCTGCAGCCCTGAGATGGGCAGAAGAACTCGGTGTGCATGTGTTGTGCAAGGCAAACACAAGACATCTGGGTCCAGGAGCAGCCAGGAGGTTATGGCTGCCTTCTCCAGGGGCAGGATCAAGGAGCCAGTTGCTGGCCAAGCCCAGGGGAAACGTTAAGGCACCCTTCTGTCCAGGTGCGCAGGGGCAGAGCGGGCACAGACCCTCCCTCAGTCCTTGCTGACAAAGGGAGGAGGCTGGAGGGGCAGGCAGCCGATCTGGCGTTCCCAGAGCTGGTGCTGGCAGTACTTCAAGGTGTGGTACATCTTATCTCAGCCTGGCATTTGCACGTATTTTCTCAGCTCAGCTTGTTACGACAGAAGTGTGAAAATCTGAAAGAAAAGGAACTATAATAATAATGGGAGTAATTAAAATCCGTCTCCCTCCTGCCAGCTCAGCCCTTTCTGAACCTTTTGTGGGATTCCTGGACACGTGTGCTGAAACCAAGAGAGATGTTGCTGGGGAACAACAGAGCACGTCCCAGCAAGCCTCGTTGAGGGGCAGGTCTGCTCCACGCTACCCGGGCGGGAGGCTCGGTCCCTTGTAGGGTGTGCAGGTGCCGCCTCTCCAGGAGGGAGCTCAGAGCAGGGATAAACTCCTGCCTCCTGCCAACAGAAGGGAACCATCTGCCACAGCCCGTTATCATCTGAGGATGGCAGTGGCAAAGAGCTGGAGCATCTGTCTGAGGGATGAGCCCCCGCAGATGGACACCCAAATGTTCTTGCCGCTCCCTGCAGGTTTTAAAGAGGGAAATGTTCAATGAGGGCTTGTAAGCAGAGCTGCGCTCTGTGGTGTCCTCTGCAGCCTGGGGCTTCACGTAGGTCAGGATGAGATAGTCACACCTGGAGGGACAGGATGTCCCTCGTTTTGAGTCATGCCATGATGCAAGAGGGAGGTTGACCCAGTTGAGTGGATCTTTGTGGCCTCCCACAGCAGCTGGAGTTGGTCTCAACAGCATGGGAGAGGCCAGTAAAGGTGATGGGAGAGGGAAGAAAAGCATGTCTGCTGCAAAGCTGGCAGCTGCAAATAGATACAGGCTGTTAGTGGGGACAGGAGAGGGCAGTACTTCTAGTGAGGTTTGGGGGTGTGCTTCTGGCTGTCCCCAGCACTCTGTCACCCATGCTACAACACCTTGGGACCCTTAACAGTAAGCTCACCTTTACCTTAACTCTGAATGTCCCTCTACAAAAGCAGCCCCTTGCCAGGAACGATAGCACCCTGTTATCCTATTCCTTTTCCTCATGTCCCATTGATGCCCTTCTCCCAGGTAACATTACAAACTCAGCCCCTCAGAGCTGCATCGCTGCTCTTCTTCAACTGAGATGTGTTAAAGGTGGGCCACGTTACCGTCTGTGTGCGGGATGGCCTCAGCCCTCCCAGCAGTTGTTTGTGGTGGCAAGAGGCTGGCCGGTGGTGGCCTGTGAAGAGCCGGGGGCAACCTGACAGTCCCAGGTAGATCTGGGCTTCTGGTGCTGTGCGGGGTGAGCTGTGCTGCCCACTGGTCCCTGCCCTTGCTTCTGGGCAGCTGTCCTGGTGGCTCCCTCCAGTCCCGGGAGCTCACTGCTGCACTGGGGCTAAACGATGGCAATATTTTGGGGCAAGAGGGGCACAAAGGACAGATCGGTAAATGCAGAAACGTGGGACTGTGCGGGGACCAGTGCAGTTCCTCCTGCAGAAATCAAGGGATTTTATTGCTGCTGGGACCTGCCTTTTTCCAAGGTGTCCTTGGGGCTGTTAGGGTAAGAAAGTGTCACCCAAGAGGTGGGTTGAGAGTTTTTGAAGGAAGGAAAAAGCCCAGTGGCAGCTCTGCTCCTTGAGGGGTGTAGCAGATCTTGGGGAGATTAGGTGTAACAGCTCCTCATAAACTCCAGTGTCATGGATAAGGGCCTTGGTGTTCTGCGCCCAGCTAGGAGAGTGGTTATTAATTGATGCTTTCTTTTCGCTGCGCTCCCCGTCCTCCCTGTTGCCTCACCTCGCTGCCAGCCAAAACGCACCGCCGTAGCTGGCAGAGCACACCAGGGCTCTGCTCCACCACCGCACCTGGAGCGCCCGTGCTGCCCTCGCCTCTCCTGCTGCGCCGCTCCCTCCGCCCGCCCCACTCAGAAATCGAATGCAGAGGTTACAGAAGAGGCAGGTTTTGCACAGGATGCCACCTTAGCCCAAAAAGCTCACCTCTGCTTTTGCATGCCAAGTCCCCCATCCTCTGCTGCTCACCGCGCCACCAGGGTGGGGACGGCTGTTGGAGCCGAGGTGGGAAAGATGGTCTTGGAAGGCCCCCTGCTTCCAGGCAGTGTATAGCATGGCTTTCACACAGCCACCAGCGCCGCTCGCACGCTGTATTTGCTGTATCTTTGTGGAAGGGCTGAGGTGAAATTCCCCCCCCCGGCTTACACCAGACAATGCCAGGAATTATTATGGAGTGTTATTATTGGATACGTGGTGCCCTGGACTTTAGTGAGGCTTTAACCGTGGTGGACGGGGGTGGGGGGAAGCATTAACAGCATTCAGAGCTCTTAGCCTGTCTTTTGTCCTCTGTTTGGTTTTTTTTTTTTTCTGGCCGCATTCAGATTGCCGGCTTCGTCTGTGTTTGTGAAGTGCTATTAACATCGATGGCATTGCTGAAATAGCCATAATAATAAGAGGCATCGATCTGCGCTGCGTAAAGGTCTGAGGACCACTGAGAGGGGGCCCGGCTGAATTTCCTTGAAGTCAGGAGCAGAGGGCGCATGCACAGGCGCTCTCACCCCCTGTCTTTCTTGCCAGGAGGATCCTTTCCCCAAGCCCATGCAGGGCTGCGCGCCTGATGGGCACCCACCCTTCCATCCCAGCCGGGCTCTGTGCCCACGGGAGGAGAGGCGGCATCCTCGGAGTGGGCAGGAGCACGGAGCGGGGAGGAGTGATTCAGCCCTCAGCTGGCGAGCTCGCCGTGCCTACCCTTTGTTTATTCTTGCTCCGCTCGGAAGCTCGCGTGTGCCGAGCAGGAGGATAAGAAGCTCCATTGCGGGCTGCGGGGGAGGCAGCAGCTTCTGAGCACGGAGTGGGGCTTGCGCCACCCTGGGTTTGCTCATAGCCCACTGCAGGGACACGAACTCGGGACAGCCACTGGGCTCCCATGCTTCCTGGTGGGCACACACGGGTGTCCCGGGGGGAACATCACGGCACAGGAGAGGCCTGGGGCAAGCACACAGCTCTGCTTTCGCAGAAGGGAGGAAGGGAGGCCTGCCCAGAGGGATGCTCTGCACGGGAATCTCCACCCTTGGGCTTGGTTAAGTGGCTGGTGGAGGAAGGCCAAGCCATCGTCTTCCTCAAAAGCTCCCACCGGCTGAAAGAGCCATCCAAGGGAAGGCTCATGGGACCCAGCGAAGGGACTCCCATAGAGCCCCCTGCCCCGGCCTGTGCCAATCCGGAGGGCCCTGGTGCAGCTGCCTTGGGCCTGCCCTGGCCCACAGCCAGCCACGCTGGGGGGACAGCTGGGTAGAAGCAGGACAGAGCGGGAAGCACCCCAGGAGAGCCCTGCCGAGAGGAAGCAAGAGGGAGAAATGCACATTAGAAGCAAGGTTTGTGTCCATTACTGCCAGAGAAATCGCTGCCTCCACTGGAAGAGCCAGCGCTGGGCAAATCTGCTAATGCTGCTCGATAAATCAGTGTCCATAATGGAAGGGGGTGAAGCAGTGGGCAGCGCTTAGAAAGCCGTGCACTTAGTCCTGAATGAGATGCCACCAGTTCAGCATGTGCCAAGCCTCCAAGGAGGCCCTTTGGGATCACCAGGGCCCAAATCAGTCCTCAGAGGTGTCACCCCCCGCCCCTTGCAGCCCTTTTCCTCTCATGTGTTTGGGGGGGGGGGGGGGGGAGGCAGTGAAAAAAGAGGAGCAAAAGGCTTTGCAGAGGTAGCTGCTGTAGAACGGACCGCTGTGAGGTCTCCAGGGTCGCCTGGCATCTTCCCTCAGCAGGCTCAGGCAGGGGTGGGCACTGACTGGCAGCGCTCCTCTAGTCCGCCCTCTGCGAGCAACGAGGCTGCACCGGCGGCGGAGAAGCGGGGACTGCCCGTGTCCCACCCCCGCCACCCTCCGCAAGGGCTGCCGGTGGCCCGGGGGCGACCAGCCACCAGTTGTCCTCAGCGCCCGCCCCTCTTTGCCGCCGGATCGCGGGGGAAGGCGCTCGGTCTGCCGGTGCCACAACACCGGAGACAGCAGCCCTTCCCCGAAAAGCACCCCGCTCTCCCCCCGCCGCCCGCCCCGGCCCCGGGGGGGACCCTCACCCTCCGCCCCCCCCCTCCCCCCGGCTCTCGCCTCCCCTCGCCGCGCTGGAGCGGGGGAGGCGGCGGGAGGAGGGGACTGGCCGCCGCTGCCGCCGCCGCTGCCGTCCCCGCTCCGCTCCGCGCACCGCCCCGCGCCCGCCGGCGGCTCCTCCCGGAGGGGAGGCGGGGGCCGGAGCGGCGGCGGCTCCCAGCCCGGCCCCGCCGCGGCAGACCCGGCCGGCGGCAGCGGGCGTGCGGAGCCCGGGCCGTGCCAGCCCGCCCGGTGGGGCGATGCCGCCACCGCCGCCCCGCAGTGCCGCCGCCGCCGGCCGCCGGGCGGGCGCGGAGGGGAGGCAGCCGGTCGCCTCGCGTTCCTAAGGGCGGCCCCGGAGCGGCCCCGTGCCCGGCCCGGCCCTCCCCCGGGCTCGGGGCTGGGGAGGGGGGGGGGGCGGCTCGGACCTGGGAGCGCCGCCGCCTCTCGTCTTGTCGCTGCGGAGAGGGGGAGCTGCGTTACTGCAGGTGGAGGTTTTGGCGGAGGGGGTGGGGGCCAGGGGAGATGCCATTTCTGACCGAAGGAGATCGCCGGCGAGAATGAGATGCAGGTAAGCGAGACGGGGATGCTGGAGAGGCGGGTACGGATGCTGGCGGTCCCGGCGGCGCGGGGAACTGGGGGGCTCCGTCCCCCCGGGCCAGAGCCGCGTCGCTGCCCTCGGGGTGGACCCGCGCCGGTGCTCGGAGGCGCCCGGCTGGGAACTTCGTGCGTGCACCGGAGAGGGCACGGGTGGTGCGTGCGTGCGTGTGTGTGTGTGAGTGCCGCGAGTGCCCGCCGGTGCCGGGTTTAAACCGCGCCCCGGGGTGCGGGTCCGGGTCGCGGGGAGCGGTGCGGTGCGGGAAGGGAAGGGACAGCGGGGCCGGGGGCTGCCCGCCGCGGGGTGTGTGTCCCCGGGCCCTGCTGTCCCCCAGCCCCTCCGGTGCTGATCCTGCCGCCTCTGCCGCCCTGCTCTGCCCGGGCGTTTTCCCTCTGCTGATCTCCTCCCCAGCACCCCCGCCTCTCCCCTGCCTTTCCCCGCAGCCCCTCCAGCCCCTGCGGGAAGGACAGCTTGCAGCCAGTGCGGGGTCGGGGTCCCGGCCACCCGAGGCTGGCTGACTCGCCCAGCCAGGGTCTGGGGCTCGGTGGTGCTGAGGCGAGGGCAGAGCTGCATCCTGATGTGGGAGCCCTCCTCCTCCCCTCGGGAGCTAAGCAGATGAGTTAGCCAGCCTAGAGCAGATTACATATTCAGGTAGGGTATGGCCAGGACAGCGCTACCTGCCAGGGCTTGCTGGGGAGCAGGGGGATCAGCCCTCAAGCCCAGCTCCCCACCAGCAAGGGTTAATTCAAGAGGAGTAATCAGCCTTCTGCCTATCCCCTAGGGAGAGACACGAAGGGTTAAATACAGGCAGGGAGAGCTAAACAGTCCTGAGTGACCAGGCAGGAGCCATGGGGGTAATTTTTTGTGGCAGGGGACTCACCCCTCCGTTTCCAGCTCCCCAGGCTGGTGAGTTGGGGCTGTAGGGTGTTGCTGCTGGATGGGGCGATTCCTCAGGCTCCAGAGGCAGATGTGTGGGCACTGAAGGGTCTCCCAGCCTGGGCTCAGCCCCATGCACGGGATCCAGCCTGGAATACTGGAGATGCTGGGGAGGGTCAGTCTGTCAGCATGGGCTCAGCCTTTGGTTTGCTTCTGGCAGAAAAAAGAAGGGGTTAATGTTGAAGAGGCTTTGCAGGGCAGCCGAGATTTCGAGGATGCCCAAGAGCCTGCTGGCCAGGAGGGCTTTGGGAGCCCTCCCAGGCAGTGCCATTGCTTGTTGCTTTCTGATACCGTGTGTAGGTTATTGGATTTTTTCACCTTGTGCCTTGCATGTATAAATAGCTCCCAGCGAAGGGCAGAGGCACGGTTCGCTCCAGGTGCTGGAGGTGCCGCCTCTGAGAAGTGATGAGAGTGTTGGTGCCACCTGCAAGAAGAAATGGGAGTGTTGGTGCCGTGAAAGTGATGTGCACTGGGAGGGGGGGACAGTGGGTGAGCGTGGGCACCGGTGAGGTCAGGTCTCCTCGCCATGGGTGCGTGCTGGTTGCCAAAACCAAGCCTCTGCTGCCTCTCTTCGCCTGTCACTAGCCCAGCTGCCGCCTTGCCCGAGCAGTCACCATCCACGATCCTTCCCCAGCAAACGCCCTTTCCGGCAAGCGATTCTCTACCTGCTGGCCTGCAGCAGGGGACCAGTGTGACAGCCACACACTCCCCCCCAGCCCGCACTGTTCAGCATCTTGGCCCACGGGGGGAGCATGGGCAGAGCAGTTCAGGCATCCCCAGGAGCAGCTCAGCTCCACAGAACCGCTCCTTCTCCCTTCTCCCTCCATCTCCCCTTCCTCTGCACCACCTACCAGAGCCCGGCTCTGAAATGATAGCCCTTCCACATCCCCATCCCAGCCCTCCTGCCAACCTTAACCCTCTCCTCCCCACTCTGCCACATGCAGCAGCCCTGACCTGACCTTCACGCCTGCCGGAGATGGCCGTGGAGCAGCAGCAATGCTGTACGGGGGCTGCAAGGACCTTACCAGGGCTTCCTGTGCTGCCCAACCCATCCCCACCCCAAGGACAGCTATTCCAGCCCCACACCACCACAGCCCAAACCTTTGTTCGACCCCCTTCCTCTGCGTCTGCTCCCCCCATTTCAAGTGCACACCTTGTCCTTCTCCTGGACCTCTAACAAAGGCAAATGGCCAGTAATGCCCCGTGCCTGTCCCAGGTGCCATGGAGCCGAGGGGAAGGCTCACTCCTCGGGTGCACAAAGCCCCTCTCAGCCCCCCGCCCATCCCAGCAGCGTGGGCTGGGGCGAGTGGGAGGAGATGCCTGGGCTCCCCGTGCCTTCTCGCCTGCTGCTCCTGGCTCCTTCCTGGAGCACGTCAGCTCAGTGGCTTAATACCATGGAGGAGAAGTGGTCTCTGAAGCTCTTAGCCTGGCAAGGCTGGTGAGCATGGTCGAGAAAGAAATGTCCCCCCAGGTTAAAGCTTCCATGTCTTCCTGCAGACACGCTGGGGCAGTTTTCCCCATAGCCAGGCCCTTCTGCTCCCTCCCCAGTGCTGCCACTCTGGGATGGGGACAGACTCTCTAGAGGCAGCAGTGTCCCCGATGGGGACTTTGCAGGTTACCAGATAGTAATAAGGGTCTTCCCTCTCAGCTGTAAGCCCCCAGCCAGCAGCTCGGAGCTGGGCAGGGGCACCTGCCTGCAGTGGGTGCTCAGGCAGCCCCAGCTTGCAGCAAGGCTCCCATGGGACGGGCAGGAAGCAGGCGGAGGAGGCAGTGGAGCTGAATTTACAGCACCAGGGGAAGAGTCAGGTTTTCCAAGCCTTTTTGTGGAGGGATTAATTACAAAACGAACGGTTCTACTTCTGTAATACCGTACCGTGCTGCAGTTACTCTACACCTGTAACGTAATTACTCTGTGATACCTCTAATTACCACTGTTTCATATCACTGGAAGGTTAACAGCATGACTGAATGACTTATTATTTCTTTAGTTTCCTACTTAATACAGTCACTGTAATGATGCTGAAGTTTATACTGCTTGATGTATGTTACAAGTATAAAATCCTGTAACTTGAGGTTTAATTTCAGAGGTTGATAAATCACTGTATAATAATGCCACAATTTTAGTGTAATTATAGTGTAATTACAGTTGCTGAATTATAAAGCACAACCGAACCTATCGTGGTTTGATGAGGATTGATACACTCCATCAGGTGTTGCCTCGTGCATGTGGTTGTCACTGGGCAGTGACTGGGGGTGTTGGATGGCTCTTGGGTGGGGGGCTGCTGCAACAGCTCTGGGGTGACCCCTGTGTCAGGGCTGGGAGTTGGACCCGTCCCCTCAAAGCTAGGGAAGGACATGTTTGCCATGGGCACACCTCTGTCAACATCTCGGTGGAAAATGTGATTCTTTTGAGAAGTTTCAGGTGTGGAAACTGGTGAAGAGACACTTTTTGACGTCACCTCAGCTGAGCCCTGCCAGCCCTTGGGCCCCCCCTTGGCTTACGGGCCCTTGGGCAGTTTGGGTGGGCAGTGCTGGCGCCGGTGTGGACATTAGCAGCACCGTTGGCTCCTATTGACTCTCCTTCTATGGTACAGGCTAACGTGAGCCCGGTGTCCCCATATTCACCCTTTATACTTGACACCGGCCACCGTGGCAGGGGTTTGGAGCCGGCAAGAGGAGGGCACAGACGGTGGTACAAGTCACGGCGCAGCTTGGCGAGGGAGGGTGTTTGCCCAGGTCTCAAACACATGCGATGCACTGAGTCAGCAGCTCTCCTCCCTCCTCTGCTAAACCCTGAGAAGCGAAGGGAGCGGGGTTTATCCTACCATGAGCAGAAATGGCTTTCGGTGGGAAAAGAGCCAGCAGAGCTTGTCAGGTAGTGAGGAAGGCTGAGATGAGAGAGAAGAGGGCTACAAATGCTTAACTCAAATCAAACAACCCAAGAAAAATAAAGGGAGAAAGCAACTGAAGGCCACGGCCTCAATTTTCTTCCAAGCCCATCTCTCCCCCCCCCCCGCTCTATCTGAGGGAGCTTGTGGAGGGGAATGGCTGCACGGAAAGAGATTTCCATGTGTGATTTTGCTGTGTGTCCCCACTCCCTGTGACCCTGGCTGGGGACATGCCTTACTAATAGCCAATTTTGGTGGCTGTTTGAGTGTGCAGCCTTTGGGATGGTGTCAGGGTATGTGCGACACAGAGAGAGGAGCATCCAAGGACAGGGCAGGCTTGGGGAAGGGGAGAAACACCAGCTGTGCCCCCCGAGTCCTTCCCCAGCCCCGGGAGTGCTGTCAGCAGCACAGCGTGGCCTCTGCTCCCCCTTGGCACGGCAAGCCAGGAGAAAGAGAGGTCGCACAAAGGTGGCCGTGTCTGAGCAGGCAGCGTTAATTGTCAGCTTGACCCAAGCAATCGAATAAATGCTAATAAATGCCATGGAGGTCCTCATCTCCTCTTTGGCCCAGGCAGGGAGCATGAGGCTCCCTCCATCCCCAAGAGCAGCAGGTCACGCCGGCTGGCTCGGGAAGGAGGGCACAGCGGGGGGAGCACCCAGCTTGAACAGAGACTCCACACCGCTGGAGCTAATGGCCATGCTGAGGCAAGACCTGGGTGATTCCCACCTTGTGGGAGCAGCAGTTAGGAGTGACTCACAGAACCCATCTGGTCCATGCCCTTACCCTCTGTGCCAAGAGGACGCACAGAGGGTATTGATGTACGGCCAACAGCGTGGCCATGTTGGGGGGAGCCCTGCCATGAGCCCCATCAGCTCAGCCCTCCCTCTGGCCTCACTGACACCTTGGCCACCATCCCCAGCCCTCCGTGGCCCCATGCCCCATCCAAACTGCAGCTCCGTCAGCACGGGACTGGGCTAGGCAGCATGTCAGCATCCCTCTCACGGGGACCGGAGAGTTTGGCTTGGTTTCACTCATTCTACTGGTTAAGCACAGAAATGGCTTCTGTTTAACCATCCTGTCTGTTTTCTTCCATATTTTTTTTTCATGTGTCTCTATAAGCTAGTCAGCCTTTCGGTGCCCATGGCATTCTGCAGTGGACATGTGTCCACACATGGACATGATTCCCCTGGGCTTCAGAGGTAGGTGTCCCTGAAGGTGTCCTTGTTAGAGGCTAAAGGCTTTGCCCACTGAAGCTCTCGTGTCCCTTGTCTCAGGGCTGAGGTCAGTGTCCTGAGCTGGGGACAGTCCTGTGGGTGAGCTAGAGGGCGACAGGGGGAGGAGGTGCAGGACTGAGCTGTGCATCCCATGACATGGTTCCTGCAGCCCAACACCATCCGAGTGATGCTCAAATGGCAAAATACCTGCTGGCAGCCATCAGGCTGGGCTGGACCCCTGCTCTGGCGGACAGGCTGGCCACTGGTCCCTGAGGGATGCGCCCATGAGCAACCAGCCCTTGCCCTTGCTGCTGTGGGGTCCCTGGGCTGGGCGCCCGTGGTGCAGCCCAGCCCCTGCCACACCACATAGCCCTTGTTCCCTTGGCAGCTCTTGCTCCCCACCACCCCACGTTGCTCTTAGTTATCTCAGTAGGACCCAAAACCTTGGGTTTTTTTGGTCGTTTCCTTTCTGTTTCTTCATCAGAATGCAAAACATTAAATATCGCTCTTGTAATTATGGTTAATTTCATAACCAGCACCTTAATTGGATTGGTCTCTGATGGGGAATTCTCGTAGGAGGGAGAAGCAGAAATATTTTGACATGATCTATTCTTTCAGCTCATTGTTTGGATTTGAGATGTCAAGTGTGAAATGGGAAACAACTGATTTAGACCTTGGAGGCAACCTGGGAGTGGGGAGCAAAGTCTGAGCGCTCTCGGGGGCTCTTCTTACCCTCTGCACAGGCACGTGGGCAAACCTCTCCCTCCCATACCTGTACCCAGATGTCCCTACTGGCCCTTCAGGCTGGGGAGAGTCAAATTCATATGGTCTAACCCTAAACACGAGCCTGGTGATGCTGAGAGTTGGGCAGGGAAGGGTCCACCGGCATCACCAAGCCCGGACACCAGCCCCTCTTGCACCTCGATAAACCAGGTTATTTCAGCACTGCTGCTGAGGGTGGCAAGTCCTGGGGGGGGCCCAGTGGCCCCCCAGCGCTCAGCTGGGGCTGTGCCATGCTGTGGCTGTCCCATGGAGCGTGTCGCGCTGTCGCTTTGGGCTTGAGCTACGATTTGCTCCAGGAAACATGGAATTGCGCTGCCATTAGGTGCTGCCATTAAACTGATTTGTGCTCAGCCTGTTTATCCTTTTCAATGGGAAACGATACAGAAGCTGAACCGAAATGAAAACCCTGGCCTTGCATTTCTGATTTAATTTCTATGCACTGTATTTCCCCGTGATTGCTTTTGTTCTCACGTACAGCCCAGAGTGCGGACTCTGTGTTATTATCAACATCACCGGGGAGAAGGAGGAAAGGGCGGAAAGCATCTCTTTCAGCTCTAGCAAAACACAACAAACCCCCCTCAAAGCAGCCCTCCATCGAGGGCAGCGGGGGAACCGTTCCATCCCCACGGTGGGTCCCTCCTTTTCCTCTGTGCTCCCGGGATCAGCGCAGTCACCCGCTGGAAGACAGAAAAAGCCGGGGAACGGCGCAGCTCCCTGCAGGGTGGCTGAGGCTGCTGGCATGCTGACACCCCTTATCATGGGCATTAAACCCATTGTGCTTTTCGCCCCTGCTCCAGCTGCTTCGCAGCCACGGGGCAGCACTGCCCGCCCTGCGCTGAGCCCTTCCCCAGCACCACGCTGCATGTTCCCAGAGCACCCGGGGCTGAGATTTGCTGGGGCACAGCACCCGCAGCCAGCGCCGGCTCGGCTTGGGGCACCCTTGCTAGTGAAATCAGTGCATTGGGTTTCATGAGATTGCCCTGAAAAACCCCAGAGTTTCCAGTGCTTTGTTTTCTCCTCTCAACCAGCATTCTTCCTTCTTGCCTGGGGGGAGGGAACTGGGATTTGGGGGCAGTGCCAGGACCCCAGGAGTTCTGTGCCCAGCCCCTAGAGAATCATAGAATCATAGAACCATCTAGGTTGGAAAAGACCCTTGGGATCATCGAGTCCAACCATCTACCCTACTCTACAAAGTTCTCCCCTACACCATATCCCCCAACACCACATCTAAGCAACTCTTAAACTCATCCAAGGATGGTGATTCAACCCCCTCCCTGGGCAGCCTGTTCCAGTGTCTGGTCACCCTCACTGTGAAGAATTTCTTCCTAATGTCCACTCTAAACCAACCCTGTTGCAGCTTGAATCCATTCCCTCTTGTTCTATCGCTATTGGCCTGTGAGAAGAGACCAGCACCAGCCTCTCTACAATGTCCTTTCAAGTAGTTATAGAGAGTGATGAGGTCACCCCTCAGTCTCCTATACCTGCAGAGGGCACATGTCTGCGGGGCTGGCAGCACCCAGAGCCCAAATCCTGGCCAAACCACATCCCACAGCACGTCCCTGCCCGCAGGGATTTGGGCTGGGAAGGGGTGGCGAGGTGGTGACCCCGCGTCCCCGTCCGGCTGGCACTGCCCGGCCGCCCGCACCTGTGTTACCTGCTCTGCCTGACTTGGAGGGTAGGGCTGACTGCAGGACAGGCGGGCTCAGCCGTGGCTCAGCACAGTTTGTTTTTATCTAATCTATTTTATTGTTGAATGAAACAATAACAGCAAATACAGGCCCTGAAGACAAGCCATAAATAATGCAAAAATCAAACAAGCGAGAAAGGGGGGAAAGCAAAAAGAATTATATATGTAAAAGCAGCACAGAGAAAGCCAGGCTGGGAAGACGAATCTTCTCTCCACGTTTGCCATCACTCATGCTCTCTTTGGCTCCCTATTTTCTCCACTTCTCTCTTTCTGGAAATTCCTGCAGCACTGAATTTGTTATTATGTGAACAAAACTTAATAATAACTTGGAGGGGCAGAGAGAGTGAGAGATCTGGCTTGTGGGAAGGAGTCAGGAAAGGAGGTGGATGGAGAGGACTGGGGCTTTTGTCTCTCACAGTGCCTTGAAACACAGCCATGCCCCTGCCTGAGCCCGCCACCCTGCTCTGCCCCTGCATCCCTGCGGGCAGGGACAGCTCTGCCGATGCCACCCAGCGCTTGTGGGGCCATTGGTCCTGGCAGCACGGCACACGAGTGCCCTCAGTGTCCTGTGCGGCTTATCCCACCCACGGGCTATCGCAGAGCCATCTCTGCTGGGCTGGGCTGCCATCAGCCTCTCACAAAAGGCTTCTGAGGCCGCTTATTTTAGGCAGCAGTATAAAAATATCAGGGCCGGTCCTAAAGGGAGGTAAATCAGCAGGTTTCCTTGGAGTCAGCAGAGCTGCCGGGTTTATGTCCTCTGAAGTCCTCTCGCTATTATCCCAAAGGTTTCCAGGGGAAGACACAGCGCTCCGGAGCAGCCCTTTGTACTTTTCTAGGTATCCTGCGCTGCTTGTAGGAGTATTTAAGGGATGTGGCATGGGAGCAGAAGTGGTGCTGTAAGTACAGTCTAAGCTTAAATTAAATGTAAGGAACGTGGCCAGTCCCTGGCAGCAGCGTTGCTCTGTAGCACTACAGGCTCGTGACAGGCTTGCTGGTCCCCGCTTGCTGTGGCCATGCAGCATTTGGGACTTTGATGTGGGGTTTCCACCTTCAAGCAGTGGCAGGGACACAGTGGGGACACAGCAGCTCGGACCTGTGGCTGTTGGAGGGGGTCACATCACAAAGCTTTGCTGATGTCCCCTTATGGCCCTGTGGAGTGAGGTTGCTCATGGGGCCAGGATGTCGCGCTGGTTCGGCATTCGCTCTCCTGCTGAGCCAGCCCTGGGTAAAGGAGGACAGAAGGTGCTGGGGTTGCTCCCCCATCTCTGCTTGGGGCCTTGGTTTTCTGCTCCAGGTGCTGAGCAGAGCTCCAGGGCGCTGCAGAGCCATGGGACACCCTTTTGGCAGAGGCTGATGGCTGGAGGGGACAGGATGTCCCCAGGCAGGGAGCAGTGGGGAGGGAGAATCTTGTCTTGGTGCCAGACAGCCGCCCCTGCCAGGCCCTTTGTGGTGCCCCCAGGTGTGGTTCGTGCATGGGGATTGCCAGGAGTAGCCGCTCAGCCTGGCAGGGCTTGCCCGCCTCGCTGCTGGGATGCTGGCACTGGCCACAAGACAGGGACCGTTCTTGGGGGCTGGTGCCCGGGCTTGGGGCAGACGGGAAGCCACCGGTCACTTGACCAAGGTGGCCCCATACAGAAATGCCATCTGCTCCTGCTCTGGAGGAAACGTGCTCTGGCAGCAGGGTGACTTTGTACCAGCCGCTTTTATGCTAGATCAGGTGGTGTCCTGCCCCTGACGGAAAGGCAGGGTTTAGCACAGGCACCGTACAGCTGCGCTCCGGCTGATTCAGCAGCACCGCCACAGGGTGCTGAGCCACGCAGAGCCGCCCCAGCAGCACCGGGGCGTGCGGAGCCTGGCAGGCAAGCCAGCCGAGTCGCCTGGGCCGTCCCCCATTCTCCAGTCCAAAATCCACTCTTGCTGTCCAGGGCAGGGCCCTTTGCTGGACCCTCGGCGGTGCCGGGGCTGCTCGGAGTGCTCCTGGGGAGCTCGGAGGAGCGCAGAAGGTGTTTGGGTACCACTCAAGCCCATTCTCAGGAAAAAACAATCCCTCCAGTGCAACAAGAAGGAGTGGCTGCCAGCCGTGGCTGGGCTGTACTGGGAGGCGAAGGCAGTTTTCTCTCTGCATGAGGAGGAGTGGGGACAGTGGCCCAAGGTCTTGGCAGCTGCCAGTGTCCTGCTCTCCCCAAAGCGCCTTTGCAGGTGCCGCCTCGGGGATGGCCATGTCCTGTGACTCCTTGCTGGCCATGGGCACGTCGAGGCAGAGCACGAGGAGTGCCTTCACAATGTCATCATGACCCTGGCGTCTCTCCCAGAAGATGCTCATTGGACAGACTTTTCTTTAACCTCTCCAGTACAAATGTTTCCATAGCCCTAAGAAGAGGATGAGGTTTTTCCATCCTCCTGTCACAGCTATGGACAGGGAAGAACAATCACTTACAGAGACCCTCATGCTATACTGAAGCTGCCTCTACCCAACGCTCCTCATCACTCGAGTGTCTGCTGAGCTGGGTTCCTTCAGGTGAGCACCTAAAGCATCCTGGTGACCCACCCCGTGTCCAGAAAGACAGGAATCCTGAGGAGATTTGCCGAAATAAATAAAGAAAGATAAGCCCCATTCAACTAGCTGGTGCACGTTCTTCCCAGCCTCCCAATGCACGTCATTCTCCTGCTCTCCTGCCGATCCAGCCCGAAAAGTCTCTGGTGCTGGAGTCCCAAGGCTGACTCGATCTTCTCCCAGCAAAACCAGCTCTGCTGCTCTTTGTTTCACAAGCAGAAGAAACGTCAGCCTCCTCCCATCTTGCCTGACATGGGATTCATTGACCCACCAACTGGCAGCGGTGGGCTAGCTCTTGTCCCGGCCACCTCGGTCAATGAGCAGGGGGTTGGGGCTGGCTCCGGGCCTGAGCTCCACGGTGCGCTGCACCCCTTACACTCAGTTATCTCTTGCTAGCTCAGGGCTTTACGCCCCCAGCATCCACAGCTGCCTTTGCAATTACTTATTGATCACTTGTCAGGATGTTTTCTTTGCTGATGGGGCACTGAAGCATGTGCAGCCAAAGAGAGAGAAAAGACGTGAAAAACAAAGGAGCAAAGGTGTGAGGAGGGCGAGCGGCTCTCGCACAGATGTGATCGCAGCAAGAAACAGCCTCAGCAAAAACTGCTCTGAGCTTCAGCATCCTGCAGAGGATCTCCTTCCCGTTGCCCTGCTCCAATAACCTGCCTGCCATGCCTGAAAACCACTCTCCAGGTTGGTGCTGGGCCATTGCCGGTTGTCCCTCCGCTGTACGTATCTGTCCCTGCATGGGGTCAAGCGGAGCCACGGCCCAGAGCTAAACCAGTGGATGGCTGAACCAAAGCCCCCCCTTCCAGCCTCCCAGCCCCTGAGCCCACTTGCCAGCTCTTTCCTCCCCTGTGCATCCCCCCCGCCTTCTTTCTGCTCTTCTTGCCCTTTGGCTTGGTGCTTCCCTGACTTAATCCCCTGCAGCACTGGGGGCACCACGTTTTGGGTGGAAGAGCCCGTCACCATGAGGAAAATGCCTTGGGGCAGGGCAGTCCCGCGGGCCGGCTGCTGGGGGTATCTGGTGCCAACCAGGCGGTGTCAGTGCCGGAAGGGGATTTGCATCTTAAATAGTTCTTCATGCTCTTTTACAGCCTCAGAGCAACTGCCAGAGCAGATCAGGTTGCGGCACACCTATTCCAGGCTCCCGCCGCGGAGCAGCTGAAAGCAGATACTTCAGAAGGCCGAGCAAAAGCTCCTGCTGGAGAGTCACATTTTCCCAGGGGTGAGGGGGAGCCGGTGACCTGGGCAGCTTGGGGCTGGGGGTGGTCTCCTCTCTGGCCAATCTGCCACAGGTCATTGCCTTGCAACGACTCACTCGTGTGTCCCCACCACCCTGAACAAGGCACAGGATCCATCTCAGCTTCTGCCTCTTTCTCCCCGACTTCTCACACCCTCCTGTTCTGCTTCTGGAGGATTTGGGGCCAGGACAGGACACAGGGAAGTCCTTTGCACTGCAGCCCTTTGTTTTCGTGTCCTTCGTTAACACCCATCCATTAGTGAAGGCCCAGAGGAAGTGAAGGCCCAGAGGAATAGTGAAGGCTCAGGAAAGCCTGAGCTTTCCATCACCCAGGCCAGCACTGTGCCTCCAGCCGCCCTGTCTGCTGCCCACCAGCCAGCCCTGGCAGCGCTCAGGGTTGACTTTATGTTCTTCCTTTTTGGTTTCTTTTTACTCATGTGAAGCAGCGTGGTCCCAGGAGGGAAACCGTCCCCTCCACCCTGTGTGCTCCAGCCCCTGCTTCCACCCATCCCTGACCATGCCTGGGCACTGGAGAGGAGAGCAGCTACTACCAGCCCGTGCACTCTGGGGACTGGGTGGGAAGAGAGGAGGAGGAGGATGGAGCAGGTGGGGTGGGGAGGAGGGAGAGACAGAGCAGCAGGGCCCACAAATGCATGCTGGACACAGGGGGAATGATGGAGAGAGGAGGAAATGGGCAGGAACGTGTTTGGCAAATTAAAGCTGCTCCCTTTGTTTTGCTGCTTTGCGGATAGCTACAGGAACACTTAGTGCAGAGCCCGGGGTCTGGATAAGCAACTCTTTTAGCAGCAGGAAAGGTTGTTAAATATTTATTTGTAAACCTGGAGTCTTTATCTCTAAAATGTAGTCAAGTTCAATAAAATTTGATTTAGCTGGAGCAGCTTAGAGGAGACGAGAGCGCTGACTCCTAGCGCTGTGTCTCGGAGGCTTTGTGCAAAGCTGGCATGCCAGAGATGGGGGTGAGCCCCCGGCTGACCCCCACCCGTCCTGTAGCCCCGCGCGGGTGCCCGGTGCTGCTGGGATCAGGCTGGCTCCTGCGTGCCCCCACGGCACCGCAGCAAGGTCGGCTCCTGCAGGGATGGTCGTGTTGGGGGAACGTGCTTCCCTGGCTCTGCTGAGCCCCCAGAGCACTGTGGGCCCCCCTGGGGATATGGCTCGCTTCATCCTAAATTGCCTGTTGTCGTTCGATGCTCTCAAAAGCATCTGGTTCAAGGGTGAACGTCTCCTGCACTGTAATTTATGGCTGCCAGGTGGGGGTTATAGCTGACGCGGGGATTTTTGCCACTCGCTCGCTGTCAGTGCAGCAGACAGATCACTCAGTGCCGAGGAGCACTGGCCCAGCCCCGGCTGCCGGGCACCCTTGTGGGGTGCTGAGCAGGGAACAGCCCAGGGTGACAGTGCGGGGGCATGGCCAGGCGTGTGGACCACCCTTTAGAACAGGAAGGGCAGTGGCAGCCTCAGGAGCAAACCCAGGTGCCGAGCCTGGACTCCCTCCTGGGTCATCACCTGGGTTTGGTTTCCCCAGGGCCATTCCTTCCGCGCCAGGGCAGCCTGTGCCCATCACGACGGAGTGAACCCCCCCACTCGTCAGCTCCAGCCCGGCCCCAGGCCGCCTTTCCAGGCACAGGCCCGGAATAGCATCTTTCCTCCCAGCACTGATCCTAGCCGGAGACACTCAGCAGGTCCTGCTGCATTTAGCGCCAAGGCTGTGGGACTCCAACGTGCCCATCTGCTCCTCTTGGGGCGAGTCTGGCAGCTTCCCCGGGGAAGGGGTTGTACTTTGGAGCCCTCGTCCCCAGGCGCCAGGGTGGCGAGGACGGGTCAGTGGATGCCACAGCTTTGGGCACAATTTTTGCTTTGGTTTGTACTGGTTTGCTCACTGCCTAAAGGCAGCGAGTCCAGCAGCTGCTCCTTTCTTATTGATTCTTCCTTTTTATGTGAGAAATGAGAGCCACGTTCATGCCAGAGGGCTGCAGCTCTCGCTGGGCTGGCCTGGCCTGTGAATCACAGCCGGGCAGCCTGATCCTGCCTGGCAGCTCGTGCTGGGGCCATGGCTGCGTACCCTGGTGGGGTGCTGGGACACCTTTCACACCCCCCTTCCTCCTCAGAGTAAATCTGGGAGGGCTTCAATTTTTGCAAAGCCCTTGGTGGAACTTTGAGCCACCGCCTAGTTTCCTGCAGTCGGCAATTGCTGTGAATGGCCACTGCCATAGATTCATAGATTGGTCCAGGCCGGAAGGGACCTCCAAAGGTCATCTAGTCCGGCCTTCCACTGTCAGCAGGGACACCCCCAACTAGACGAGGTTGCCCAGGGCCTCGTCGTGCTTCACCTTGAATATCTCAAGGGAAGGGGCCTCAACCATCTCTCCCTGGTGACACCAGGCCCTGTCCCCAGAGCCACCCAAGTCCATCTGAGGCACCCGCAGCCCCAGCGCTGGGCACCATGGCACCCTGTGGTGGCAGACACGGGATGGCCGAAAGGCCAGTCCTGACTTTGGGCTGAGGTTTGCTGATGCGACGTGAGTCCAGCCACTGGCAGGGAGGGATGCGTGACAGTCACTGTAAAGCCACACGTGGGTTGTTGACCTCAGCACACATGAAAAAAATCACAATTTGACTCATTTTTTTTTAGAAGGGCACTTCTTAACAGCCGCCTCACCTTGAAGCACGAATATTCATCTCTGAAACAGTCAGAGGTAAATGGGAACCAGAAGTGATTTAAAGCTCATCTTAGCCCAGAATTTTTCAGCTTATTCATTGTCTTTCTCCCAAAGCTCGTCTGTGACTCTGGCTATTAAGATTACAGATGTTTTTGTCAGGGATTGTATTTATCACGGATTTAAATGTAGCTGAGAACTAATAACGTGAGGTGTGTCTAGACTTCAATTCTACACAAGTGGGCTTGCCTCATCTGTAACGCCATTCAGATTGCGCTTCATTCATCTACCTCCACTTTAACTTACATTTTAGCCATTGCTGCCGCATCGCTCCCAGTGCCTCTGGCGCCTGCCCCAGACCAGCGCGGAGCCAGATGTGCAGACACAAGGCTCTGCCCACTGGTGGAGGGATGGAATTGGGCCTGGGGGATGTCTGGGATGATGGGGGAGCCGTATGTGGAGCCTCACGGAACGACTCGGCTCTTTCCCTTCCACCCCGCACGGACAGAGCTGAAATTTCAGCACGAACCACATCCAAATAAGGCCAGCTGCCTGGCACTCTAATGAGCTGAAGCCTTTTCAGCCCTGGTATAATTAAGCCCCTTAGAGTGTGTTTTGTTTTGCGTGCAGTGTTTTGCTTTCTTTGATGGCTTTCTCAGCATGGCTGTGAGGAGCGGGAGTTGGTTTCTGAGAAGCACCGGCCGAGGGAGGCTGTGAGCGAGCCGGCACGTGTTGGCAACCGTGGGAGCAGCAACGCCGCCGGCACCTCCCTGCCCGCGGGGAGAGGTGGTGAAGGTGGTGTGGGGAACCCCTGGCAGCCCCAGCCCTGCCTGGGGCCGCGGCATGAGCCTGGGGAGCAAATCCACGTGCAGCCCTTCGCCTGAGAGGCCCCGGGCACCGGCACATCCCTCCGGCGGCTCCCAGCCCCAGCGTCACGACGGTAGCGGCAGCCCCGGTTGTATCTGTAAGGCTGCCCAGCACGGTCAGCGCTAGGGAGGTGATGACATGGGAGATGATGGATTGTAAATACCCGGCAAATGGCTCTTTGCAGCCTGGCCCAGGCCCAAACGAACCCACTGGAAATGTTTCCACCGGACTGGGACGTGCTGGCCCAAGGCCAGCGTGAGGGAGCTCGGTGACGCTGCCAGGGGAGCTATGCGGGATCAGCTCCTGGCGTCGCACCCCTTCACTTGGGGGGTGATGGGCTTCGGGTGGTCCCCAGCGAGCAGTCCCACGGCAGAAGCAGCAGGGAAAGGGGAGGGAGGAGGACAGCGAGCTGGGACAAACCCACGGGAGGACTTCTGTGGGGGCTCTGGGTCCTCACAGCCAGGCCGCCTGGTGGTGTCTGAGATGGTGCTGGTAGACATCATTTTTCATCCTTGCATCTTGAAAAGAAATTTTGAATAATTTGAATAATTTTTTGGGAATAAAAGCTATACTTGGGTCATGAAATGATGAATATGAACAGATGCAATGGAAGTAATGCATAGAATGCGTACCAGATCCATAAATAGTGCCGGAGCAGGGAAAGTAATGCACAGGATACATAATGACGGATACAAATGGAGCCAAAGGAAGTAATATATTGTGTATATTCAGCGATAGCCATAAATAGCATTAGTGGGAGCGATGCAGAGTGTGCACATAACAATAGATACAAACACAGTCCGGAGTCGCTGTACATCTAATATGCAATATTAATATGATTTGATCCCTCATAACAGCTCGAACAACAAGGAAATAAATGCAACCGAGGCAGCGCTTGCCAATGGGCCAGGGCGGTTCTGGGCCAGACCATAACCTCGAGTGGGTCTCCCAGCGCTCCCCAGGGAAGGCAGCAGGAAGCCAGGCCTTACCCAGTGGAGACTGGGCATCCCCCTGTACCACACAGCCCCCCTGGACCTCACATCAGGCCACGGCTCTCCCTAGACAGATGCACTGACCGGTTGCTGTTTCTCAGAGAGGAACGGTGCGGGTCTGCACCTCGCGGGCAGGCACGGTGGGAGGCAGGGGACTAACCCGGGGCGGGGGGACACTGAACCCAGGCTGCTGCGGAGCCTGGGGGAGCACGGAGGCAGGAGACCAGTCCCCATAGAGTTGTCACCGTTGCTCCCCGCTCGGACACCCCGCTGCCAGCTGACCCCAAGCGGGGTTCCCCCAGATGCTCCATCCCACGCTCAGCTCCTCTGCGTTTGCAAAAGCAGCCTCTAGATTCAGGCTCCATCTATAGGGAACTGAATAATTTCAAGAGCTTAAAATAGGATGTAGATAGATGTCTTTAGTATTAAATTATTTTATTTTTAAGAAGCCGAGGAAGCGAGGTCTGTCTGACACAGATTCCTCAAGGCTTTCCACTCAAAGTCTGTACACGTTCAGTCATCAAATGGGAAGTTGGGGGCTGGGGAGGAGAGATGGTCTTGTAGCCAAAGGGCTGGATTTCAGATGGAAAATGAGAACCCCTGCTCTGCCTCAACGGTGCCTTTCGCCTTAACGTCAGCTCTACCAGGACAGTAAACCTTTTGCCGTGGTCGTGCCCATCGTTTGCTCACCTCCACCTTGCTCTTTCTCTCCTCCGTGTCACCTGCAGGTGAGAGATAGGATGGTAGCTGGGGAGGCGAGTATGCGCAGCCCAATCCTGGCCTGCTGGCAGCCGATTCTCCTCCTGATGCTGGGATCCATCCTGTCCGGCTCCGCCACAGGCTGCCCGCCGCGCTGCGAGTGCTCTGCCCAGGAGCGCGCCGTCCTGTGCCACCGGAAGCGATTTATGGTCGTGCCAGAGGGGATCCCGACCGAGACCAGGCTGCTGGACTTGGGCAAGAACCGCATCAAGACGCTCAACCAGGATGAATTTGCCAACTACCCTCACCTGGAGGAGCTGGAGCTAAATGAGAACATTATCAGTGCCGTTGAACCTGGGGCTTTCAACAACCTCTTCAACCTCAGGACGCTGGGGCTCAGGAGTAACAGACTCAAGCTGATCCCCTTGGGGGTGTTTACCGGACTCAGCAACCTTACCAAGCTAGACATTAGTGAGAACAAAATTGTGATCCTCCTAGACTACATGTTCCAGGACCTGTACAACCTGAAGTCTTTGGAGGTGGGGGACAACGACCTTGTCTACATCTCCCACCGGGCCTTCAGCGGCCTCAACAGCCTGGAACAGCTGACCCTGGAGAAATGCAACCTGACCTCCATCCCCACGGAGGCCCTGTCTCACCTTCATGGCTTGATCGTGCTGCGGCTGCGCCATCTGAACATCAACACCATCCGAGATTACTCATTCAAGAGGCTGTACCGCCTCAAGGTCCTTGAGATCTCACACTGGCCCTACCTGGATACTATGACGTCCAATTGCCTCTACGGGTTGAACCTGACCTCCTTGTCCATCACCCACTGCAACCTGACGTCCATCCCGTATGTGTCGGTGAGGCACTTGGTTTACCTCCGGTTCCTGAACCTGTCCTACAACCCCATTGTCACCATCGAGGGCTCCATGCTCCATGACCTGCTCAGGCTGCAGGAGATCCAGTTGGTGGGAGGGCAGCTCACCACGGTCGAGCCCTTTGCCTTCCGCGGCCTCAATTACCTGCGCATCCTGAACGTGTCGGGGAATTTGCTGACCACCCTGGAGGAGTCGGCCTTCCACTCAGTGGGCAACCTGGAGACACTCATCCTCGACAACAACCCCTTAGCCTGCGACTGTCGGTTGCTCTGGGTTTTCCGGCGGCGATGGAGGTTGAACTTCAACAAGCAGCAGCCCACCTGCTCCACCCCCGAGTTCGTCCAGGGCAAGGAGTTCAAAGATTTCCCCGACGTCCTCCTGCCCAACTACTTTACCTGCCGCCGAGCACGGATACGGGACCGCAAACCTCAGCAGATCTTTGTGGACGAAGGCCACACGGTCCATTTTGTCTGCCGGGCAGATGGGGACCCACCCCCCACCATCATGTGGCTCTCTCCCCGGAAGCACCTCATCTCTACCAAAACCAACGGGCGGCTCACTGTCTTCCCTGACGGCACGCTGGAGGTGCGCTACGCCCAGATCCAGGACAATGGCACCTACCTATGCATCGCCAGCAACGCGGGTGGCAATGACACCATGCTGGCCCACCTGCACGTGCGCAGCTACTCCCCAGACTGGCCCCACCAGCCCAACAAGACCTTCGCGTTCATCTCCAACCAGCCCAACGAGAGCGATGCCAACAGCACGCGCGCCACCGTGCCTTTCCCCTTTGACATCAAGACTCTCATCATTGCCACCACCATGGGCTTCATCTCCTTCCTGGGCGTCGTCCTCTTCTGTCTGGTGCTCCTCTTCCTGTGGAGCCGGGGGAAAGGCAACACCAAGCACAACATTGAAATCGAGTACGTGCCACGCAAGTCCGACGCCGGCATCAGCTCTGCCGATGCGCCGCGCAAGTTCAACATGAAAATGATTTAACCAGGCAACAATTTGCAAATAATAATGGTGGTTTTTTTTTAAAAAAAAGAACAAATGAACAACTAAAAAAATAATTAAAAAACAAACATTGCTACAAACATACCGACCTCTCTCCTTCCATCACGCCCTCCGCCCCTGTCCGTACCCACTGCACCCGCACTGTCACCACCTCTTTCTCCTCCTCTTCTTCTTTATACCAGGAAAACATTCAGCCGATGTCTTCAGGACTCCTGTGTTTGTAAGAACTTTGTCTGATGGACTCTGATGTCAGATATAACCCTGAGAGGGAAAAACAACGGGGGAGGGGGGAGGGGAAAGAAAGAAAAAAGAAATAAAATCAATAAAAAAGTTACGAACTTTCTTCTGTAACTTTGATTTCAATAATTATGGATTTTTATGAAAACTTGAAATAATAAAAAAAACCCTATTTCCTATAGATAGTTGGAATGCAAAATCTTGACTTCTTGATCTGTCCAGTTCTGTATCTCTGGCGAGCGCTCGCTTTCTCGCCTCGGAGGCATTTTGCAGCCGCCTCACTAAGAACAGCCTCAGGGCAGAGCCAGTCTCCCGATGCCGCCAAGGGCACGCGCCCCAAAAGGCGCCTCCCAGGGTGCCAGAGCAGCACCCAGAGGAGTTTGACTTTTTCATTCCCCAAGGATCGGTTGTAGTTTTGTAGCCGGTTCCCCAACCCACCCTCAGATCCCGGGGGAGCGGGATCACAGCGCTGAGGTTCATCAGCAGTGCCCAGCGGGGCTGTTTGCCTGCCCTCTGCACGGGGACAAGGACGCGCAGCCCTGTCGCAGGGCAAGCAGCAGCTCACCGCGCCCATGGTCCCCAGGCTTTGCCCGGGCAGTGCTGGCAGCAGGACCGGGGGTACCCAGGGGTCCCACTGCCTCTTCACCTGGGGAGAGGACTTTCTCCTGCCGTTGCCAGCAGCACAGTGGCGTCTCCCCTCCGATGGGGGACAAGCTGGCTCTTGTGTGATGGACATCTGTCCCTGTGGGCAGCACCAGCAGGCAGCGCCCTGCCTGACTCTGCCCACCTGGGTGCCCCCGGTACCCCGTGGCCAGAGCAGCTCCAGCGCTGGTCCCCACCTGCCTGGATGACTCTCACCGGGGTTTTCAGACCTGACCACTGGCAGCCAGATGTGCAAGCACCTTCAGGCCCATCCAAGGGAATTCAGTGTCCAGGCTTGGAGAAGGCTTTCTCTGAAAAACAAAATAAAATTAAATGCATTTATAAGCTGTCGTGGTTTTGGCTGAATTTACCAAAACCGGACCGGCAGATGGCCCTTCCCCCCCCCTCCCCCCCTAAAAGAGGAGAGAGGAGGAGAAAGAGATAAGGAGATTCAGAAGTTTAGAATGAACTAAACTACTTTAATGAAGAATTAATATTAAAATAAAAATAAAGAAGAAAATAATGAAATAGATACAATATATACAAAACCGTATCAAGCTCCCAGGATGACAGTCACATCACCGGCAGGCACTGGGGAAGTCCCAGACTGGACTCAGTGACGAATGGGAACTGGATTCCAGCTCTGGAGTCAGGAACACACGGATCGGGCTCAAAGGCAGATGAACAGACAGAGTCCTCTCTGGACGTCGGCCATCGCAGGAAGGGGCTGACCCTTTGATCCCTCAGCTTTTATACTGAGCATGGGGCAGATGGGATGGAATACCTGAGTTGGTCAGGTTTGGGTCACCTGTCCTGTCCACTCCTCCCCACCGATGTGACCCCTCTACGTTTTTTCCGTTTCCGACCCTCTAAGGGGGCAAATAACGAAATTGGCTGACCTTGGTTGTTACAGCAATAAGTATAAGCAAGGGCCTCCCTGCATACCATCCCTTGGCATGGAGCACAAACATTGGTCTTATCACTCTGAGAACGAGCAGTTTTCTCCACAATATGCCGTTAATTTCAGAGAGTTAGAGGAGGCCTAGCTAGGATGTAAAGTTACAGAACAGAAAATTGGTTCGGTTTTACTTCAAACCGGGACATAAGCACACACAGAGATTGAGCCAGAGGAGAACAGACAGAGAGGGTGGCAGCAGGGAGGGGGGTGTAGGATGTAATGTGTGCCCATCACCATGGTGTCTGGTCGCCATTCCCTTTGCTCAGCTCTGGTACTTGGGATCAGGAGGTCCGGGAGGTTTGTATTGTCTGAAGGAGGAAAAGGGGAGGAACAGGAGTTAAACTGGCCCCGCTGAGCCGTGCATCCCCTGCAGGAGAGGTGTGAAGGTGCCGCCCTGCCCTGAGTCCAGAGCTACCCACAGCAGCGAGAGGTGGCACAGGCTACAGAGACCACCAGCATAAAAGTGTTGTACAGCAAATGAATTGAACTAATTGAGAAGCGAGTCAGGAGAGCAACCACAGCGGGAAAGGGTGAAATTAAGAGACAGAGAGCAATGGGGAAGTCACGCTTTGAAAATAAGAGAAGCATCATCAGACCAGCCCTTTCCCAGTTGGGTCTGTGCCAACTTCCCAACGCCCAGAAGGTGCAGAGCAGAGCGAAGGCCATGCCACCCCTCCCACGGGGCTTTTCCATGGGAGACACGGGGCTGGTACAGTGGCCTGGGGACCCCAGCACAGCCTGATGGCCTTTGGCTGTGCTGGAAGCACAAAACATCCCTGCAAAGAGTGGTAATATGGGCACCAGAGGTTTTTATAGGCATTACTGAAGCACCGGGTGCTTCCCATCCTTCCAGGCTGCCACCAGGACCGGTGGCACCAGCAAGTGGCTTCCTGGCCCGCTCAGCCTTGGCGGCATCTCCAAGGTGGATGAGCCGAGATTTGCATGCTTGATTTGTTAAAGCACTTAAGGAGTCTTCGGGGATCAAAGTCACTACCAGATGATAAAAAATAAGCGACAGGAACCTGGAGCGCTGACAGGGAAAAGAATGGATTTGCTTTTCTTCTAGCAACGTGCCAATCTCTAAGAACCAACCTGAAACATCTGTGCTTGTGGGGAGGGGGGATTTTTTTGCTGGTTTCAGCTTTCCATTCATCTTCAAACAAAACATTTTGTGTTTCTTTCTCCGCAGCGGGTTTCTGGAGCTTTGATTTGTTAGTTTCTCATCTCTAACCCATCTTTCTTTTATAACTCTGAAACCAAAACAGTTTTTAAAAGCCTTTTCCTTTTGTTTTGCTTTTTAAAAGAGCCAAAGCAAAACGATTCTCTGCCAGCGTCCCCTCCCACCAGCGTTTAACCAACATTTCAGCCAGCTGAGTGTGACACCACAAAACAGCCACACACAAACCCAGAGGCCCGGAGCTGAAGGCAGGAGCGCTCGGCTCCATCCGCACCGCAGATCCCGCTGCGGGGACCCCGAGGAGTGCTCCCCGGGGAGAGGCAGGGATGCGCCGAGGCCTCGGTCGTCCCCCTCTGGAGGAGGAGGAGAAGAAGGAGGAGGATGCCAAGCCGAGCGCAGCTGACAGAGCTGCACACAGCGGCAGGTTCGGTGCCGAAATCTCCATTTGAGCCTTGTTGCCAGGACTGACAACAACTCAATCAAGTGGTTCAACAGACGGCAGAGAGGTGGAGGGCGGTTCTCCGTGTTCCTGGACAGCTATTAACATTGGCAATCGGAAAGAGCTGCTTAATTGACTCTAGTGATCCTTTTTTAATGTTTTAATTAAAAGAGCTAATTCAACACACAGATTAAAAAAAATACACTAATAACCAAGTCCAACAAGGTATTTGCGGCACACTGCAGTGTCCCAGCAATCAAAGGGAGGAACCAAGTCTTTCAATGTTAAAAAGAAGGTTTAAAAAAGAAAAGAAGAGAGAAAATGGTTTCTTTTCTGGGTACCATCTCAGTCTGTGCTAGCGCAGGATTTTTCCCAGCCAGGGAGGTTCCACCCAGACCCACCCAGGCCCCCAGACCCACCGCCTCTGCTGCTCAAACCCCCCCTTGGGGGGAGCCACGCTGCCTGCCCCGGATCCAAGCTGAGGCTCCGAGTCCCTCATTAGCGAGTTTGCCCGATGCTCTGTTGCGCTGCTGCCTGCCACACAGTTTATTATCCACACTGATTTTTTAATCTTCGATGCCTTGTGAACTGGATAATATTTTTTTTCTCAGTCACCGTATGATTAAAGCAGATGGATGGAGCAGAAGAAAAGCACCTCAGAGTGGCCAGCATCTCAGCTCAGCGATTTTCATGGCTGGTAAAGACGGGGGGAAAAAAAACACACACCCAAAGAATAAACTCTTTTTCTCTCCTTTGCTGAAATTTACAGTGTGTTTCTTTTGCAGTTTAACCAGGGGTGAGAGAGTAGGGGCTGGGTTCCAGCCTTGCTCTTCAGGTAACCATGGGCTGATGTGTCAAAGCCAGACAGCACTTCTCACTTGTTTTTTTTTTTTAAACAAGTATGAACAAAAAGCACTTAATAAAACAACTTAAAAGAGGTAGCAAAAAAACCCCACCACAACCAAGCAGGAGGAGATGTGCTTAGGGCAAGGAGGACCTGTGAAACACGCCTTTCCTCCCCTACTCCCAAGACTGACGGCAGCCCCGTGGGGATCTCCATGGCAGGCACTGTGTGCTGGGACACGGCAGGGGGGAGGACAGGGGCTTCTTCAGCACTTCCAACCTGGGCCTGTCACCCACCCCAGGCACTTCCCTCCCCATTTCCCCCCCATGCCGTGGGCTGTGGCTGGCAGGGACCCGGCTCTCCCCTTCCGCCCGTGGCAGGAGTGGAGGTATGAGCATCCTGCGGGAGAGACATTTACACCCGCCGACCCCCCGACGCTCCTCATCAACCCCTGCGCCCGCTCAGCTCCTCTCCCCAGACCGTCAGACCCACAGAGAGCGGTGCAAAAGGCTTGAGACCGACACCTTTGCGTGCACAGGGGTGAGGGTGACCAGAGGAGAGGGGGCCCTTCGCCTTCCCGCACCCTACAGCCCCCCCAGCTCTCTGCCCACAGCCCCTGCCCCAGGCTGCTGCCTTCCCCCATTTCTATCAGGCCTTATCGTGCTTAATTTTACTCCTTCTCTCACTAACTGCCCTCCCTCTCTTATCTCCGCTTCAGAGTCAATTTTTCACTCTCTCCCTTTTTTCTTCCTTATCGCTCGCTCCCTCTTTTTTATTTTTTCTATTTTTTAAAATACTTTCTGCCTTTTGTGCTTCTCTCTCTCCACTCGCCTCCCATTTCTCTCTGTCAGGTGCTCTTCTCTCCCCACCACATCTGTGCTTCCCGCGGTCCCCTCTCTGCACACACATTTCTCCCCGGTATCTCTGCCTCCCTCATCCCCTGGCAGGGTCTCATCCTGCTCCCTCCGGGGCGAGCAGAACACTGACATGGAGGGAAGGACCTTCGGGCTTCGCCTGCTTTTCTCCTTGCTGCCTTTCCTTCCCTCTCTTCCCCCACCCTCCTGCGTTGTCCCTCCCTTTTCCCACCTCCCCCTTGCCTCGCTCCCCAAATACTCTCCACCCTCTTTGCCGTGAGACAGGGCATGGGCCCTGCAGCGTCATCCCTGCTACCAGCTTTTTGCGGGACATGGCAGAGGAGGAAGGCCATTGAGGTGTCGGGGTTCAGCCCCCCTGTAGGAGATGGCTGGGGGAGCAGGTCCCCATCTCCCTGGCCCCACCACAGCTACACACAGCTCCTCCAGGAAAAGCGGGCCTATTGCTTTCCTCTCTTTTCCCTGGGTCTGTATCTGCATGCTTATGATAGATTTACTGTGATTCTATCGGTTTATGATTAAAACCCATAAATTTTACTAGGCCTTTTTCTTATTTTCCATAATCCGCAGGATTCAAGGCAATCAAATTTTAACTGGAAAGCATGGGCTGTGCAGTTAGGTCCCGGTGTAATGGGGAATGGTTCATTTCCCAATCCACCCCCATTACCAGTGGTACTAAAGAAATATTGCCCTGTGAATGAGATTTTTCCTCAATTCCCTTTAAAACAATGTCCTTACCTGAGCGAAGTACCAAAGGAACAACACGAACCTCGACTAAAATACAGTGCCCCCCACCACTGCAGTTTGTTCCCGTCCTGAGGTTTCCAAGCGGAGTTTCCCAGTGGAATCAGGTGGGTGCTGGGGGTCTTGGGGTGACCCAGGCTGGGGTGAGCAGGGTGGCACTCGTGGGTCCCCATCAGCTGCTCCGTCTCAGCTCCCCGTCACCAGGCTGTGGGTATCTCCAGCCCCTCCACAGATTTCATCATGTGCCTGTTATGATCCAGGTAATAAGACATTTCATTCAAATGAGCAAATTTATTCCAGTGGTGCCTTAATTACAAAATCAATAAAACTACACTTCCCAGCAGGGCTTTATCATATGCTAAAACTACAGCATATTGCCTGGATATACTAAATTCTCTCCCTGAAATAAAGTGCAAAGTTTAGAAGACAGATGACGCCATTTGCAGCACTAGTAGGATAATACCCTAATAAATCCGTGGCCACCTGGGCACTTCAGAGCTGTCACACACTGCACTCGGTGGCCTCTGGGAACTTCCCAACGACAGGGAGAACAGGAATGAGACCCTTGTGCTCCTCAGGCTTGCGGTGCAGACGTAGCGAGCGTGGGCTCTGGAGCACAGCCCTGTGTTAGAGCAGTGAGGCGTCCGCATGGACAGAGCAGCCAGAGCAGACCATGCTCGTGGGAGCATCATGGACCCGGTCATCAGTGTGGGTTACCTTGTCTGCGGTGGCTTTCTCTGAAAGAACCAGCTCTGATGGGGTGGGAATGTGATCTTCCAGCTTGGGGACCAGCTGCTCCATGTTGCAGGGACCGCGCTGGCCTCTTGCAGCAGAGCTCCTCAGTGTCACCGCTAGGCTAGAAAAGAGATGGGACAGTCAGGAGACACTGCCAGTCCTGCAAGCCCCAGAGTCAGCAGCACCCCGGGACAGGTAGCGCCCATGTCACAGGACAGCCCCACGTGTGGCTGTGCACTCCCCCCCTGGTGCAGGATCCCACCCCTGAGCCCACCCTGGGGCTGCTCTCCCACGGGCCATCCGTCTTGCACCCTCCTCACCTCGCCATCCCCCTCAATTACCTCCTGCCGCTTCACCACCGTTCCCCATATCGCTACACTACAGCACCTTGCCTGACATGAGATTATGGCTCTTCCCTCCTCCATCATCCTTCCCAGACCATCATCCATCAGCTCTCCAAACCCTGCTCTGCTCCCAGCTGTCCCTGTCTGCCAGTCAGCCATCTCCCACCAGCTCTCTCCTCCTCCTCCTTGTCCCTCCAGCTTGTGCTTCCCAAGCCTATCAGTGTTCCCCAGCCTTGAGTGCTGCAAAACTAATTAGCTCACTACAAAGATTGAGGAATAATTAGGGACTCCACTGAAAGCACAAAACTAGGGCATCTCGCCTTAAATAAACGCGAGGAAGTGTCTCTGCTCTGCTGACGGCCTGTGATTGCCTCAAGCAGATGATTACATGACTTGCCGTCCCTTGGCTCCCACTCCAGGCACGTTCTCCAGAGGTGCCTCTGCCTCCATCTCAGCCCTCAGACCGGTGCTTCCTGCCTTTTTGGCTTGTGTCCCTGCCACTAGTCAGCTCCTCCCCAGAGCACCACCATTAGCCAGGCACCTTCCCTAGAGATGCTGGGGCTGCTGGTTTGGGCGCTGCCTTCTCAGTGGTCCACCATCTCAAGCTCTCTGGGGGAAAGCTAGCACCGAGCATGGAAAATAGATAGCAAGAAAAACATCTGCAGAATTTCTTTTCCAGTTGCCTCCACTGGGTAGAAAACACACTAAAACAGCTTTTCCCCCAGGCAGCTCCACAGTAATGAGTGGGAGTCTGCCCTGCCCCATACCGGAGCCCCTAAAGAAGAGGGTGATACAAGAAGAGAGGAGGATCTGGAGTTACACAGGTGATCCTTCTCTTGAAGTCCCCCGGTGACACGCAAGGGGTTCCCCGCAAACCCGTGTCTCCCCCCAAGGAGACACCCACCCCTGCCCGCCTCCTCCGGGTGCTGAGCAGGAGATGGAGTGGGAGGGAGCCCGGAACAAGGCGTCTCTGACCTTCACCATCCGCTCGCCTCCCCGGCGCTGCAAACCATCCCACCTCCAGCCATTGTCTGTGCCTGAAGCGCTCCACACAGTTTTGTCACTTACTAATGATATTTAATAACAACCTGACACTCAGCCCCTGCGTCTCACTCGCAGACCTGAGGCAGCCGCAGCGGAAGCCTGACTAATGTCCCCAGCCATCTGGGGACAAGCAGTGCTTGCTGCCTCTCAGGGAAGGTGGGACACGGCATGGAGGGGGGGGGAAGCATTGCTTTAAGCCCTTCAGAAGAACACACCCCCCCAGATCCTGCACCTTCTGAGCATCCCCTCCTGTCCTCAGCCCACCCCTCGTGCCCTTGGCCATGGTGAGGGGCGCAGGTGGCTGCAGTGGGAAAGGACAAGTTCTCATCTTAGGGACCAACCAGTGAAGGACCTCACGGAGATTACAGCACTTACATGAAGCCTCAACTCCTGCCATCAGAGGCTTTATGGCCCCGATGGGTTTGTTTTGTTCTTCTTAGGGTTTTTTGAGTGCCTCAGATCCACAGCCACAGAAGAGGCAGGGAAGGAGAGGTGGGAAGGGGGTCCTAAGCATCAGCCTACATCAAACCTGAGGACACCGTTTCAGCATCAGGTCCCTGCTGCAGACTGCAGGGTGTATGTCTCTGTGCCCATGCTGGAGGCTGCGCCCTGGCCAAACTGTGCTGGGGAAAGCAAACCTAACCCTCATCCAGCCACAGCTCCTCCTTGGTGGCCCGGAATCAGGTGCCACCACCCACGGGAGGTTCCCTTGCCATACCCAAGACGAAAAAACTCAGTTTTCCGTTGTATGAGGGTTCGGGGACGAGGGAAGGTCTGCACCCTGAGAAGGGCCATGCCGAGTCAGCTCCAGGGCTGTGTCCCCAGGAACGGCTGCAGGCAGGTGCCTATGGCAGAGGGAAGGCCCATGATTACAGAATAACCCTAATTACCCTCCTTCTGTGCAATCTCCCCCAGCCTTAGGCAACCTGAGGCTAAAGACCTACTGAGCCACAGAGTGTCTCTGCACCATTTTCTTATCATTCCTTAACAAACCTTTCTTCCTTGAAGATTGCATTTTTTAATCTGCTGATGCCCCTGGCCACCAGCAGTAGTTGTAGCAGTGGGTGCCACCCCCAGATAGATCCTGCGGGGTGCTCGGTCCACACCAGCCGCCTGCGAGGTGCATTTGCTCAGCACAGCCTGCAAAGGAAACCTACCCTGTGAATGCAGCCCTGACCCCTTTTTTCCCCAGCTCTGAGGGGGGGTTAGGGGTTTGCAGAGAGCAGGGGAAGGGAGGCAGAAGGGGCAGGGCTGCCTGTGCTGTCCCCAGGTCTGCACCAGCAAAATGGGCTGGGGCTGCTGCCCCCTTCTCCTGGGTGGCTGCTTAAAGGGACGATGTCAAGGTCGATTAGACCCAACCCTGTTCCTGCCTTTTCTTTCTCTTTTTCTTTTTGCCAGGGCTCACAAACATTGGCAATTAAACCAGGTGAGAATTCAGGACAAAAAGCAATAGTGAGGGGTTCAAACACCTTCATCTAACAACCCTTCCCAGCCAGGCTGGCAAGGCCACTTAGTGTTGCCGTTTCCACTATAGCTGCCCATTGCGACCTGCTCCAGAAACCACTGGAGAAGAGACCCAAAGCCTTTTAAATTCCCACACTTCTCTTTTTTTTTTTGTGTAACCAGAGAGCATGGTTTCACACACACAGTGTCTGCTCACAGCAGAGCCATTTTAGGGATAAAACCTCCACCTGGGCTATCTTACACACCTCCAAAAACAGAGGCAGGGCCAGGCTGTTTGCCCTGGAGCAAAGCTCCTTGGCACCAAGAACCAGGGAGCAGAAGAGTCCCTGGGCATCACTCCAGCCTGGCAGAGGGCTGCCACCATGCAGAAAGAAGCAGGAGTAGATGGGGAAGGGGCAGCAGGCTCTCCAGCCCTCTCCATAACAAGGGGGATGCTCTTGAAGCAAAACTGCCAAACGTCTCCACGTCCCAAGTGTCTCCAGGTCCACGCACCCTGGGCTACCAGTGAGGCTGGGTTGTCAGGACCCTGGTGACAGCACCAAAGTTAAGAGCATTTTCCAAAAGCACAAGCGCAATGAGGAAGAAGAGACACAAAATCTCCTCAAACAACCTTGCCCAGTGACAAGAGGGTCCAGCTCTGGCCCCTTCAAAGGAGAATGAGCAGCGCCCAAAAGCCTGGGGTGGGTTGAGATCTGTGTAGAAGCAGGAGGTTCCTTCTGGCACAAAGCCCTCATAGATGGATGCCCAAGGCAGCAAACAGATAACGTCTTTATCCTGCAGTGCAAGTGGAGCTGTTCTTGTCTTTCAAACACACACCTAATCATTTTTAAGATCTCTGCCTCAGAACTATCTTTTTGATAAAACTAATCACAGGCTTAAATTACAGATAAATACCCGATATTAAAAGAACAGTTTGAAAAGGAGGAAAGGGGTAGTTTAATGGTGCTCATTTTCTCTGCTATTCTATAGCACACATCTTGGGCTATTTAACTGTAGAGCTTATGAAGCTTCATTCTGACAACCCTCCTTTCTTTCTAATGTGGCTTCCACAAATGTTTCCCCTGGCTTCTTTACCCGCTACGCTGCTGTTAGCTGTATTATTGCAGCAGCCACCACGTCTCCAGCTGAGACGAGGAAGCAGGCACGCAAAGAGCTGCACGAACACACACAAAGGAATAAACCTGCCGCTTAAAAGGCTGGGCCCAAAAGCATCTACGTGGGAATGAGGGACACCTCGGTGCCTGCAAGGGGTCTGGGCTGTAATAGCTCTACAAAGAAGAATAGCTTAAAAAAAATAAAAATAAAATAAAATAAATCAAAGCTGCACATGGCTCAAGAGCCAGGATGAGGAGAGAGGTCTGTGCTGCCCGCACCGCTGCCGGTCCTCGTGCTGCCGGCCAGGGAGTACTGAGCGGCTGCTGTTGGGCTGGCAGGAACCATCCAGCTCTAGGTGCTTTTAAGCACCGCACAATCCAGGCTCACGCCGGCTTCCTCTGCTCTGCGGGGAACAATGGCTTTGATCAACAGAAGATTGCTGAGTTAATTGTAATGATATTCTAATAAAGCTGGGGAGATTAATTACGGCTCTTTATCAGAGCTGGCCCTCTGCCAAGGGTTCGCGAAATTGTTTTCCTCTGTTTCTTGTCATTTGAATTTAGGAGAAGAAAGGAGGAAGTTGGGTGCCTTTTTTTTCCTCCGGCAATCAGGACGCTGGCCTCGTGCCCCGCTCACGCTCACAGCTCGGCGCGTTTGCGGAGGGGAGCGAGGAGCGTGCAGGCAGAGAAAGCAAATGGAGAACGACAGAGCAAACCAATTAGACATGATGCAGCACAATTAAGCTCCCAGTCAATAAGTGACTTGGTGCAGAGAAGCACAAAGGAACGAGGCGACAGCGCAGGGACCACAGACGTCACCCCATGGAGGGTAAATCTGGGACACGTTACGACTTTCTGGGCTGGGGGCGATGGACAAACTGCACACAGTCCTCACCTTGAAGGGTCAAAGCCGCAGCACTGAGATCAGGCAGGGTGAAGGCAGCTCCAGAAAAGCTTTGTGGTGGCCTTCATTCTCCCTTGTACCACAAGCAAGTGTCCAGAGAGCCGCCAGAATCCTGCTAAGTGGCCTTGGGGAACATGAGACTCAAACCTTCCTATTTCACTTGACAAATAGCTGTTCCTTCCAGAGAAGATTTAGCAGTGCCCAGGCAGGTGAGAGACAGACCTGCAGAGGACTGATCTGGGCTGGAAGGCAGCAGATCGATCAAGGCAGAGCTGCCTGCTCTCTCTCATGGAGGAGAAGGGAGAAGATGCCCTTCCTGCAGCCAGCCGGAGCCCAATGTGCTGGGGGAAGAGGCTGCGAGTCAAACCAGGAAAGGAAACGTGCTCCTCACACAAACCAGAGACAAAGCTGAGGATTAAAATAATACCACTCGCTTTTACCAATAGGTCAGGGCTCACTGCTTGGAGGAGGAAAAATGCCACCACCTAACCCATGTCCTTCAGCTCTCCGAGAGGCACCCATGGGACACCCAGCTGTGCCAGACACAATTTCCAGAATGGCTCCAGGAAGGTGACGTGTGGCTACTGCTCATGAACCATGAAGTCTAGATTAAAATTTTAAGTATTGTTCCTGCCAAACAGAACCTAAACAGGTTTTATGTATCAGAGACATCCTTGCACAGGACCAGCCCCGGGGAACCAGGACACAGCAGAGTGCTGAGCCCTTCCCTTGCCAAGCACAAGCCGTAACGCCCACCTCCCGTTGCTGAAACGCAGCCAGGCTGGTGTCTACCAGCTTTGGCCAGGGTGTCACTGGAATGGAGAGGGCTGGCATAGCAAGAGCAAATGTATTCATCACCCGGGCTGAAAATTTGGCAAAAGACAGAGGACGCCAACCTCCACATGCAACATGGCCGCTCGCCATCTCCGACCGCTTTTCCAAAGCAACGCGGGTGCACCAAGCCCTTCTCGTCTGCTGAAGGACCAGACCACGACAGCGGCATCTGCTCTGTGCTAAGCCAGAGGACTTACAGCAGGGTCAGAACAGGGGCCGTGTTTCGTACCATCGCCCTGATAACGATCTAGGTGATTCTTTAGGGTTTGCAATGACCCATAAAAATACCTCACATCCGAAATGTTTGCTCCAGCTGAGAGGAAAAAATGCTGATCTAAATACTTTTCTCCTGGAACATGACAGAAACAATTATTCATTTAGGCTTTTGTAAAGACTATTGAGTTTGGCAAAATGTTGCTCCAGGGGTAAGATAAGTGGAAAAAAGTTTCAAAAACATTTAAACGCCTTACTTTTTTTAGATAAGGCAAGTCCAGTTTTCCCATTTCAGAACAATTCCTTACACTAAATCTGCATTTATCTTAAATATGAAGAAAAGAACAAAAAATTTAGAGAACAATTACCAACAAGATCAGCACCGGGGAGCAATGTGTTGCAGAACTGTATTCTTTACCTTCCACCCCAAGAAAATTTACCCATTTATATAGATTCTTGGTGACCAAAGTACTTCAGCAGCTTAAGATACTCCTTAAGAAGAAATCTCATTTCCAGCTGCCTCGAGACCTTATCCCTGCCTGTGACGGGTCTGGGAGGGCTCAGGACTGCCAGCACCAGGGTGGCACGGCCAGGGACCGGGCACGTGCCCGGTGGCACCCAGTGCTCGGGCACACACTACCTTAGATTCCCCATAAATAAAATCATCAGCATCGGCTCTTGTGTTCATTTCACAGGCGGCTGCTCTGCTGACAGGTTTCACACGCCGCTACCGTGTCTTGTCAGCTTTACACTCTCAGGCCAACAGCGGCTCACCAGCTCCGATGTATATACATAAAAATAAATGGCTCAGAAACCCCAATAAAGTGACAGATAACATAATGGGACCTGGCTTCAGAAAATAAGCTTGTTTATGGAACCTCCGTGCCTCCAAATTTGATTTATGTCGTGCGGGCCGTCTCTCAGCGAGGGTTTGGGGAGGAGAGCTTGCTCGTCCTGGCTTCCTGCGGGCGGTGGGGGATGGCTGCTGGTTAAGAGCTGCCTTTAGGGCTCCTGCCCCAAGACCAGCAGCATTAGTGTCAGGAGCAGAGAGCAGAGCTTCCCCCAGGACTTGGTGGATGTGATGTTTCTCCAGCTCCCGCAGGAGCTCGGCGTTTTCGCTAGCAGCCGCCCCAGCCAGGTCCCATACCTGCCCCCCCCTGCCCACCTTAGGCAAGCCCTCCTCATCCTCTCCAACCTTCCTCCCACACAACTCCCCTCCTGGGGCTTTCTGGGCTTGCCCACGCCTGTCTGCAACCTGGAGGGAGCTGCAAAGGGCTCAGGGCTTCAGCAGCCGACAGAGCGTATGAAGTAAAACCAGACAGTGCCTAAAGGAGACCATGTGAGCTTCAAACAGGAGAGCTCCTGATGGCTCTGGCAGGTTCTCCTGCTAGCCCCTTTGCTCTGGGCTGCAGATGGTCCTTATTCAATCTCTTGTTAGAAGAGCTTCCTTGCAAACAGGGATAATCCTTCATTTGATGTTTGCTCCCTTGGATATCACTGTTCACAGCAAGCACTGCAATTTGTGTTTATTCTTGCCAAGCCATGTTTATTCTTGAGCCGCTTTGATTGTTACAGTGAAGGCTGGGATGGCTCTTTTCAGTCAAAGTGCCTGTTTCCAGGGGGCTAATAATGAGAGACTGTCAATCTGGAGACACAAGGGGAAAAAAAAATGGCAGCCCCTCCTCTCGCAGAAAACAATCAGCCACTGCCAGACCCCACGCTTTGCACTTCTCAATCTTTGATACGCGGCTGGAAGGTCCTCATCTCCAACCTCAAGTGGACATGCCCACAGGATGCCGGCCCCAATGCCTTTCTTGCAGAGGCTCTCGGGTAAAGCCTCACAGCCGCAATATATAAATGCCACGAGACACAGGTTCAAAGCCTTATGGCTTCTTTGCACAGCCTGAATGCTGTGCCACCCACGAGACCCATGCCTGGTGAGCCCAGCAGAGCCTGCCTGGTGGAGCTGTGCTGCTGGGATGGACACACCAGAGCTCCTGCCCCGGCGAAGCTCTTCAGAGCAACCCACGGGTCTGGAGAGTTCAAGCTGCAGATGGCAGGTTGAGGTAATTTGCTGCAATTTCCTACCCCGTGATTGATGCACCCAGCAGCTCCCGTCCTGAGCCCAGGCTCCCATGTGCGGAGCAAATCCCTGGATAACTGCTGCCAAGCACAAACCAGCCCGTGAGAGGGAGAATTACCCCTGCAAGACACAGGATCACAGCACAGACCTGCCGTGGCAGAGCAGGCTCAGATGGCAACCGCATAGCTCCCCATCCCTTGTTCCCATCTCCAGGCCTTCATCCCATTCAGATTTTAATCAAAACTTACATTACGCTGCCATTTGTCTGGGGCTTAGCACTAAGGAGGGCTGTGGGGGAGGTATCCCCTCAAATTAAATAATTAAAATGTTTTTCTCAGGCTAAATAATTTTAATTTCCACCCCCCCAGCAGACCAGTGGCAATAAATATTTAATACATTCCTTGCTTCACTGCATCCAGAGTGTTGCCATTTTAGAAATCATTTTATTGTGTGTATTTTTCTTCTTTTAATTACAGTCACCCAGTATCAAACCGCTTCAATAAATAATCAAAGGCAGGGGAGAGACGGGGCAGCCATGACGTTTCAGGAGACTCGTGCTGTGCTGTTGGCATGGGGAGGTATGGAGGGATGGTATGGAGGGGAGGTATGTATCCCCATGCTGGCAGCCACCGCCACTCCTGCTTGGGGCTGATGTCTGGCCCTCACCTTAATGCTAAAACCGGCTCCTTTGGGGTTACCGAAGTAATGCCTGGGGAAGGCAAGCGGAGCCTGCCAGCTCCAGCACACGCGTCCATCCTGCCAATACCCTCTCTGGCAGGGGCCGGCAGTGAATGCCAGGGGACGGGTGTAAAAGCCAGCCAAGCGTACACTGATACCTCCCCAGGACGCTCCTCCAACCGCTGGCAATCTGCAGTTGAAGGACTTCCTGAGTCAGGCATCTATCTCTCCTTTAAAAGCCCTCAATGGATTTATTTATTTTTTTTTTCTTCCAGGAATTTCTCTAATTACAAGGATAGCCTGAGCGCTTCTTAACTGTTCTCTGTCCAAACCAGCCACTGATTTCCAGAGCCAGCAGGTAAAGATGCCCTCCATGCCAGCAGTGGTGGGTGGGCTGCCAGTGATGCTGGATGCAGCAAGGGGGGCACTATGCAGGAGCAGATGTCAGAAACTGCCCCCCACCCCCCACCCCATGCTATTGGAAGCTGGAAAGTTGGGAGCCCCGGTCCTTCACTGCATGGCCAGATCCTGCAGCTCCCACAGCCGTCCCCGAAGCCACCGGGCTCAGTGCCCCAGCAGCCTGGCAAGGAGAGGGTTACCATCTCTGGCAGCCACCACCGCAGCCAGCCTGGTGAATGGCATTAGCAAAAATGAATAGAAATACTACATGAAGCTAATAAGATCTGAGGGGAGCTCCTTAGACAAGTTGATTTCCAAATTGGACTGACTTTAACCTCACATAAATAAAAATGAACGCTTAGAAAATATGGTGGAAAAATCCATAAGGGCAGATGAAGGCATTGATGCATTTTTATCTCCCTCCTGCACTTGTGGTCCAGAGCACAGCCCCACATGCTGCTCAGGATCACCCTGAACCTGCCCATGCTCCGGATTAGCCCAGGCAGGTAGCTTCTGGGGCCAGATTGGTCTGCAATAGCAAATGCTGCCCTGGGGTGTCCCTCTGCCACCAGCAACGTTCAGGGCCAGGGAAGCTTCCCTGGGCCAGCTAAGCAACTCTTGGCTCCAGGCACAATGGAGTGGGCATCAAGTGGGAAGGGGCAGGGGCTCAACCTGAGCTGTACAAGGCCAGCACAAAGCAAAGCTCCATCTCTGGCTGCCAGAGAAGCTCCCTCTCCAGTACCCAGACACCTCTTTTCACTAAATTGGGAGGAATGTAACATCCCCACCCAGTCTGCCAAATTCAGCTTGAATTCACCACTGCTTCCATAAAGCATGGCAGCAGGACAGACACACAGCACACGTGCACAGAGCCAGGAGGATCTCACAAGCTTATATTTCTTTAGGCAACCACTGCTAAAAATGGCACTGCCCCAAAGGTCTTCAGCCTAAGCAGAACATGAAAAAAACCAGCAGGAGAAAGCAGGGTCGCTGCCTGACAGACAGGTGGCTCCCACACTTGCACCCGAGCCATCGTCACCAGTTTGGGACAGAGGCTGGCAAAGGAGGGGCGAAGGGCAGGGAGACATTCTTGCAAGGTGCGTCTAGGAGCTCCTCTTCAAGCAAGAGGCAGTGGGGCAGAAAGCAGAGAGCTGTGCATGGGGAGACACAGCAAGTGCTGGCAGAGGCTGTCACCAGAGGCTGAGTGACAGCGAGAAACCGTGTGTGGAGAGGGACTACGAGGTTAACAGGAGAGAAAGCTGCGAAAGGGCTGGAGAGCAGAGACAGGTAACTGCTGTTTGCCAGCAGGAACCAGCAAAGGCAAGTAAAGCATGGGTGACACAAGCAAAATGACAGGCGAGGAAAATGATCCTTGCAGCAGAGCTCTGAACAGGCAGGAGTGGGAGAAGATTGCATTTGTCAAGGCCAGAGAAAAGGATGTTGCAGGAACTGAGCCGTGAGATGATGACAGTCCAGAGGAGCGTTTTAGCTGTACCTTAGCAACCCGAGGCGAGGGAGCAAGACAGGCCCAGCAGAGCCATCTGACCCGCAGGCAACGCCGAGCTGGCCCCTAGATTAAGGTAACCTTCAGTTCCCCATGAGGAGCTTGCACACGGATGCTGAGATGCGGGTCCAGGCAGCACAGGAGGTGATGGCAACTGAGGACGGGCTCTGGGGAGATGTTCCTGAGCCCAGTTGTCTGCCAGCATGCTGAAGATCTTCAGACAGACAAGGTAAACAGAGGTAGATAGAAAACCAGGAAAGACGGTTTGAGCTGCCAAGGGAGGACAGGTCTTCAAGAGGTCTGTGGGATGAAGGATCAGGAGGAGGGAAGAATTCTGCTGGTGCGGAGCTGTTGCCAGGGACAACTTATCAGCACTGGGGAAAGCAGGGCATGGGGCCAGCCCTGTGCTGGAACCAGAGAAGCAGAGCCGGCCAGCAGTCATTGACAGCACGTTCAAAAAGCTACGGGAATTGGGGGGGGAGGGGGGGAGAGATGATGGGGTCTGAGCTAGAAGGGAAGAAAAGCAGACCTGTCTGGGAAGGGATGATCAAAGGGGAAAGAGGTAGGGAATCACAGCGCAAGGAAAAAGTCACTGCACCCCCCTGCAAACTCAGCCAAGTCTCCCAGGTGAGAGGCATCAGGAGGCAAAGCCCTAAACCAGCCGGCTCAGAAATCCTGGTAACGGCAGCAACTGCCCTATATAAAGGGGTCTGGCTTTCGGAAAATAACATGGGCAATAACAAAGTGGAGCAGCCTTAAATACCCATTTCCTCCACATAAATAACACTGTCTATAACTTTGGCTTTACAAGCAAATATTTACAGAGCAGAGAATCTACAAAAGATAAATGAAACAACTTATGGGCTGCTTGGGAGAGAGACAAGGAGCTTGGAGATGAGGTCCCCTTGCCTAAAGTGAGCAAGTACTGGAAAAGTGGGCAACTAGATAACACCGGGGGCCACGTGCCCCTCTGAAAGCACAGGCGGTCTTTTGATGCTCGTGAGATCTTTTCTCTGCTGCCACAAGCCAGCCAAGAGCTGGTTGTGTGCAGGACCTCGTGTTCATAGTGGGTTTTGCTGGCAGTCAGGGGAAAGGTCTGCAAACTCTCAGCTCTGCTTCTGCCAGGAGATAACCTGGGGATGATGGAGGAGCCAGAGTCCAGCAACTCACGGTCTGTGCTCACCCATGAAAGCCAGGCTTGGCCAACCCACCACTCGCCCATACCAGCAGGTTTCAGCTTATGAAGAGGGCAAATATCTCCACCTCACATGTGTTGTACCAGTTTATGAGCCTCCCCGCCATCCTCCCTGGCACCGCTTGAACACGTTTGAGAGGTGCATCATTACCAGACAACACCAACCCTGAGGAACCGGTCCCCAGAACGTGAGTACATCCCAGGGGAAGCCTGCTGGTCCCCTTCCCAGCCACCCCCTGGCAACTGGGGGAGTCCCAGGCAAACTCCTGTTTCTGAAATAATGTCATGCACAATTTTGGATCCTTAAAAAAAAAGACAAAGCTTTTTGACCCAATTCAGGAGTGAAAAAACCCAACAAACCCAGACCTAAATCCTCCAAGGTTTTTGTGGCACTGGAATTCAGGCTCAGAGCAACTTTCTAGGAGAGAGGAATTCCCGCTGTGTCCCTCCTCTGCACTCACCGCTCATTATCCTCAGCATAGAAATTTTTCCTACCATTTTCAAGAGGTGCTTTGAGCTGTTTTCAGCTCAAAACACTCTGTGTAGTGCATCCAGATTGGACTTGGGTAGGCAGGGGTAACAGGAGGCTGCAAGCAGGAACAAAAACCCCACGCAACACCCATACAACATGGGTCCTTCCAGCCTTGAAGGACTTACCACTCTAAGCCCAGACCTTGCAAACGTCTCCTGGGCTTTATTGGTCAAATTTTATTGAATCTGACAGTGCAGGGAATTAAGCCCACGAGTGAGCCTGTGCAGGATCAGGGCCCCAGTGTGCGAGGGGCACAAGCAGGCCAGCAGCTGGAGAGCGCTGCAGGACACGGCACTCACCTCGCCGCCTTGCATCCGAGCAGATCAAACACAAAAACCCACAAGCGGGTTCTTTTCTGCAAACACTGTCACGGCTATTCCAGAAACAAAGGATGATTGCATGGGAAGAAGCCTCCCTCTGCCTGGGGGAAATCAGATCACTGCTTTCATGTTTGGGCTGTGTCGCTACCCACACTCCTGGAGCCAGCACGGGATGGGTGGCTCTGCCCGTGGCACGACTCAGGGCTTGGACGAGTCCCTGATCCTCTTGTAGGGGACAAGGTGCAGGAGAAGGACTTAGAGTGGCTTCCTAGCAGGCTCAGGCAGGGACAGACACACAGATGGCCAGGGCAGACTGGGACAAAGGCAAGAGAAATAATTCATAAAAACGATGGATTTACCTTTCCGCTCTTCCCCCTAAAATACAGGTTTCATTTCAACCCAGAGAAATACAGGTCAAATTCGGAAATGAACTTCAGAAAGGAAAAGTGAAAATGAAAATTTCAGACCTGATTTTTTTTTTTTCCTGGACATTTCTGCAACAGAGCACTTTTCACTTAGGAAGCGAGGCGGCATGCACAAACAAGAAGCAAAATGAAATGACCCCAAACAAATGAAATGGATTTTCATGGTTTGTTTCTTCCTCGGGGTGTGTATGAGGGGAAAGGGATTGCTGTCAGTCTCCCAGAGACATTTTTTTTTAACTGTTCTACTTCAGACACCACATTGAAAAACTGAATTATTCAAAGAGCTCTAATTGCAGCTCCGAGGTACCCTTCCCTTCCTTCGCACGGTACCATCCTGGGCAGAAACTGCCATTTTCCTGCTGCTTTCCCAAAGGATACAGGCTCTACCTGCACACCGAGATCATCATGTACCTATTCCCAATGACACGACACCTTGGGGGGAAGAGGGATTTTACAGACAAGTGCGTGCAAGTCTGTACATGCGCATATAAACTTTGCAGGATGGAAAGAAGAACAAGAAATAATGAATCCCCTTGCACTCACTAAGTCCAAACAAATAGACTGAAGTGGGAGTCACATTTGCATCGGTTTGATTGAAGATGTAATTTGCTGCTGAATAAATGTGGTTGCATCCAAATCAAACCTTTAGTCCCTCAGACATTATAACTCTTTCCTTTCTTCCCTCAGGGTTTGCCAACCTTTAAGGCTGACCAAGGATGATGTATTGCAAGAAGGAATGGCTTTAAATAAGAGAAGGACAATTTTAGAATTGATAAGGAAAGACTTCCCAAAAGGAAGAGATATTTTAAAAAGGCTCCAAGAAAAGATGCCATCACTAGGAATGATCACAGTCAGCTCAGCCCCACATCCAACAAAGTATCACCTCAGGATTATGGTGTCCCTCAGAGAGCTGTGCCCTACGTGCCACGGGGCTGGGTCTCTGTTTTCCCAGCAGCCTCCTGCTCAGAGCACTTTATATCCACCATAGCTCCCCTCAATCCATCCCACGGGTCTCCATCAACGCAGGCAGCTCTTGCGGTGCCACCATTTCACCATGGTCACCCATAGCGTGGTACATAATATCATACCCTCAGGACGCGTGGGAAGACACGCAGGTCTTGCTTGCATTGCTAGGATGAGCCTCTGATAGAAATCTGCGCCTGAATTTAATGCTATTAAAACTGCTAAGTATTTTCCAGAGTTTTTCAGGAACTTATGGCCTCGGCCCTACTGTCTCTTCCACAGTAAAGCCTGGTGAGATTCAGACCTTTCCTCCTTCGCTCGTATCTCACTTGGTCATCACAAACGCCACCCAGCTGGAATTGGCACTTAGATGCCTCCCTCAAGCTACCTCTGACTGGGTAAACCTGCTCCCCACCAGAGACTTCCTGCACGCTGAGCTCCCTTACTTGTTCTCTTTTCTTGCCTTATGGTACCGTATTTATGAGATCCCTCCAAGGTCTCTATCAATTGCTCGGGCAGCCTTGGCCACACAACAGCTATCAGAGCAGTGAGGAACCTGTTAGCCTCTTGGATAGGGAGCAAAGGGGAGCTGGGGCCCCAAAAGAACAGATTTACCAGGCAGCAAAGGAGGATGTAGCCCCCATCCCGGCTAGCCCCATCCCAAGGCACACCATGGTCCTGCCCCCCCTCCCCGATCCACATCACAGCTCCATCCAGCTGTCAGGCAGCATAGCACTGAGTAGAGAAGACACAAGCCAGCGCAAGAGAAGGGAGAATAACAGCCACAAAGATGAAAAATTGTGCATTATAGCCAGAGAGGAAGTTACTCGCACATTACCGAGCAGCTCTTTGCTCTGCTCTTTGTCTGAAGCCCTGAGGACTCGCAGCCACGCTATGAACACACAGCAGAGACGTGCATCTCCTGGGCATGAATTCCGCCCCTGCACAAGCTTCACTGCTTCAACTGCAGCTTCCCAGTGCAGAGCATCCCTGGGAAGAGCACAGATGCTCACAGCCTCAATTTATGTGAGGAAAATCCATCACAAGGCACGAAAGCCTTTCATTCAGGACAATTTGTTGCAGGAGTTATAAACTGAGGTGCTGGGAAGCCCATTGTCAGGCCAGGAGCACTGCAGATTGGCAAGGCGGAGAGGGCTGCCCCTGCAAGAGGGATGAGAGCTACCTAATAAACATTTATTGGGCAGATGAGGCTGTAAATAGCAAGTCGGCTCCCAAGCCGGGCATGGGGGAGAGAAGGGGGCAGGGGTAGACAGCTTCATCCCTGGGCGCTGTTTGTAACCTGGAGCCATCACTCAGAAGCAAGGACCATGGTGCAGGCAACGCCAAGGCCAGAGGAAGGGAAAGAGGGAGAGATTGATTATCCCATAAATCAATTGCTGGGCACTGATTACAAAATAAACCACCAGGGCAAAGGTCAAGTGCTTTATTATATCACCCAGCCCACAAGATTTATTTACCACTTGGGCCATCAGTCCCTCCTGCCATCTATTACAAGGAGGTGCAGCTCTCCCTTTCCAGCTTCAGGCACAGCTTCTGCCTACACACACAACCAGGCACAGCCCTGCAGGCAGCAGCACAAGGCTTTGAGAAAAGATCCAGCTGCCAGGATGGGGCATGTCCAGTCATCAGTCCTGTAGAACCTACCTACCCACATCTACAACACTGGGAAAGGTGACAGCCAGGCAGATCCAACCCTGCTACAGACACCAGCGGTGGCTGAGGGTGGTCCCCAAGTCCTCCATCACCATCAGGCTGCCTGGAAGCAAATCATAAAAATCATAGCATGGTTTGGGTTGGAAGGGACCTTAAAGATCATCTAGTTCTAACTGTCCAACCGCCTGCCCTGGGCAGGGACACCTCCCACTAGACCAGGTTGCTCAAAACCCCATCCAGCCTGGCCTTGAACACCTCCAGGGATGGGGCAGCCACAGCTTCTCTGGGCAACCTGGGCCAGGGTCTCACGATCCTCCGGTAAAGAATTTCTTCCTAATATCTAACCTAAATCTCCCCTCATTCAGTTTAAAACTGTTACCCCTCGTCCAATCGTTACGCTCCCTCATAAAGAGTCCATCCCCATCTCTCCTGTAGGCCCTCATCAGGTACTGGAAGGCCATTATAAGGTCTCCCTCACTTCTCCACGGTGGGGGAGACCAGAGGAACACGGTCTCCTCTGCAAAGAGCTACCAGGCACTGGCTGGGGTGCACCATACAGACACTACCACAGCCTGTCGGCCTCTGGGTGCACTTGCCATTTCTTTCGGGGCTCCAGAAAAGACCAAGCCCTTTGAGAGGATGAGCAACTTCCCAGCAAGGGAACAGGGCCTTGCTCCAAATCAGATCTGTACCTGGCCAAGCTTTCCATGCCCACTTCTACCATCTGAGGTCTGTATCCATACAGGGAGAGCTGCAGAGACTGTCTCATAGCACTCAACTGGAATTTAGCCTACAAAACTTTAATTTTTTTTCCCCCTCCTTCCCTTTCTAACTTTAGATTTTAAACACAGGCAGTAATAAGAGGAATTCCTGGGAGTATTGTTCATCTGTTTCCCATAAGCTGCTTGTCACTGACCATGAAAAGATTTTTTCAGTCTGGCTCCCAAAATATAAAAACCCTAAAATGGACATTTTTGAGTCCTTCACATCAACCAAAGGAGAAATAACGTCAGAGCTGTAGGATGTGTGTGTGTGTGTACTCAGAGGGTGGCAAAGACATATCGCGGGGAGGAGGGGAGGTGCCAGCCCGAGAGCCGTGGGCCGGGTGCCTTCTGCCTGCCTCCAATCGCACTGCCCACGCCTGGGGGAGGCAAAGGCAAGAGCCCGGACGCTGCTGGGTGGGCTGAGAGGGGGGTGCCAGTGCAGATACCCCGGGCTGAGGCAGTTTCCACTTATGGATGTTCCCGTTGACCATGGGGCTGTTACCCCCACCCCCGACACGACAGTACTCTGCCAAAATGGTTGCTGCAGTTGGCACTTGCCTGGGAGTTTATTTTTCTTTCCAGAAGCACTGAGTGTTTTGACTCCTATTTTAGCCCATCTGCCAACAGCAGACAGCAGAGCCTCCAGCTCAGAGTCCCAGCTACACATTCCCACAAGCCATGCAGGACACCATGATGCAGAGGGGCACCACCACCAAGGGGACAGTTGAGATGATGAATCACAACACACTCCGACCCTGATATAAATCCGTGGTGTCACCAGAAACACCTCAGTGATTGACCCTGGCTGGGGATACAGTCCCCCCAGATACTTCCTGCCCTTGTGTAGGATTCAACCATCTTTTGTAGGCAGCTCGTGGCCCTGGCAATCACTGCTGCGCTCCTGCCAATGCCACCCTCTCAGTAAACAAAACCACCACTGTCCCCAGCTTGAAAACACAAGGCACCCATATCTTCAAGAGGTGAACCCTCCACCCCAGTTCCTCTGAACTGCAACAAAACCATCCCCAGTCCTCCAGGACAATTCTATGTCCCAGCAGAGTCAGAAAAACACAAGGACCCGTGGTTTTCCTTCCCCCAAGGGAAGGAGCAAACTCTACAGGAGAAGTCCTAACAGTGCAGAGATGGGCATCTCTACCAGTAGCTGTGTTATCCTTGGCAGTTACATTTCCCACTGCGTAGGTGGGCTCCTCAGAGTATGGTGCTCATCTCCAGAGCTGGCATTGTCAGCCACAACCACCACTTTGACCTTGGTGGGGAAGGGTGTGATAGGTAACCAGCCCCTCCTGCTCTCTCCCAAGGAACCTGATGGTGACAATACATTATTCCAAGCATTGATTGCCTCATTCCTGGAGGCTTTTGCAAGTCCCTTGGAGTCAACAGTACATTACTTTTAGGGCTTGGTATGTCTGCTCCTCTCCCGTAGGGGTTTTGACCTGCATGGACATCCATCACTCCTATTGTTTGGCCTAGCTCCATGTTTCTGATGGCGGTAACGAACCGAGGTCGGCGTGAGACAGATACATTCCCCAGCCCTCCCTTCACTCCTCCTGGCAGATTTAGAAGTTCATATTTAATCTGAAAGAGGGAAGATGGAGAGGAGCCTCACCAGCTGCAGTTTCTGTAAATGTCAGGACAGGAATGAGATCTTAGCAAGCCTTAATATACTATGCAAATCCTCAGAGCATGACCATGTGTTGCCAGGGCTTTTTATTCCCCTCCATGGTAATCAGAGAGACAAGGATTAAAATGGGGAGTCGCCACATAACTAGCTGGTCCCTCTGCTTTACTAACCACTGTTTAAAGGCAATAGCTGGACATATGGGCCTAAGGCTCTGTGAAGATCTACGGGCAGAGGTGGGTGTTCTCCTAAAGGGTGCACGCCAAAGACTTTTGCCTCTATCTCCCTACTTTGGAGTATATTTGGTGTCTATGCAAGAGGATGAGGCACGTGCACACGCTTCTGGCTGTGTCAGTGAACAGCCACGGATTTGGCATGTGCACGGCTGACAGCGAGACTGTGCTCCATGGAGACGGGAGGAGGAGGCGGTGGCGGCACTGCATGGTGGCCGGGCGTGCAGCTCTCTGTATACCTCTTTCTACAACTGCATGTTTACATCGCCTTTTTTTTTTTCTTTACATTTTTTTTTAACGCATCGGGAAAGCTCCATCACTTTCCTCTCCTGTAATGATGTTGACCTGATTAAAATTTTTATTGGATTTTACAAAATAATTTCATACATACTGTTCCCTGGAGCCCTGCAAGGTGGAGGGAAGGCGGGGGAGAGAGAAAGAGAGAATAGAGTACATTAAGAATGAGGTGGAGAAGGAAAATATTTTATTTTACTCTGAAGTGACTTTTCCTGAATGAATAATAGATCAGAAATCTCACTTGCTTTTTTTTTTTTTTTTTTAAATAATGCTCTTACAAGTGCCCCTGAAACATGCAGGCATAAAAAAGTCACCACTTGAGCATTTTGGGCCTATTTCAGTAACATCTTTGCTTTCCTACTGCTGCTCCCAACCCTTCTTCACCACCTCTCAGCAGTAAGCAAGCCATGGCTAATGGGCTGCCGCAGCCCCAGAAACAGGCAGGAGCACAAGGAGACGGACCCCTGACCCTCCTGTTCATCCACAGCACCTTCATCAGTCAGCCCTAAGCATTCCCTCCAGTCCAACTCCTGTTTTAACTTGATGCTTTAATGTAAGACCGAACCGAGTGGAGGCACCACTTTGTCCCTCTCCCACGAGGGCTATAACCTGGGGTTGGTCTCAGGGACTCTGAAGAGCTTCTTACTAACAAAGCCACAGAGACAGGCCACAACCACCAGGTTATGGGTCACCACACCAGGCTCTTGGCTCCCACCTCCCTGTCCCCAGCCTTGGCCAATGACAGCTTGATGAGCCTGATGTGCCCTGGGGAGCTCATCAAGCAGGGCAGACCTCTAGGAGGCTTGAAACAAATGAAACACAAGTGACAAAGGAGGGTTTGAAAGTAGCGATTGTCTTGCTATTTTAGCATTTTTTCTACTGCTTTCCCTCCCCGCCAAGGCAATGTCCTAACACTAACATTTTAAGTGTAGAAATCTCACTGTTGTTTCACACCCATCCCTAGAAAGAAGTCAGGTCTTTGCTAGTTTGAGGAACGTCATGGGGATTATTTAGTTATCCAAATCCATTTTCATATATTTAAATCATATTGCAACCCTCGGGCCCGGGGACTAGCTGTTCCCTTCCAGAGGAAGGCAACCGCTCCTGCAATGGGCACCTTTGCACCCTCGCTCCCAGTACAATAATTTAAAAAAAAAAAAAAAAAAAAATAATGCTTTTCAGGGAGTTCAATGTTTGCTTCAGATGTCCTTTCAGGAGTAACCCCACAGGGCTAGCCTATTTTGAAATTTAGTTTCCCTGGCAGATGCTTAGGAAATAAATATTTCACTGCTGCATAGATGCCTCACCAGAACCACACCCCCGCCAAGAGGCAACAAGTCTCTGAGCCAAACCTGGTGCCAGCGGAGTCTCAGGTGACAGTAACCACAGTCGAGTGAAATCAAGATGAGGAATAAAGCACGTTACTCCATGGGCACTCTTCGTGGACAGCAGCTGAGATTGCCTGCAAGTTTCTTGCTCTCTAGGTGGTTCTCAAGGTCACATTGCTGGAAGTATTAAAGTTGTCTGGGTAACATTTAATATATGTTTTGGAATGAGTTTGTAGGGTGAGGGTTGAAAGTTTTTCCAGCATCATGTTCTCCAACGATTGCTGTTTGACATTTCCCCACAGGTTCTAGTTTTCTTCCTGCAGCGAGTGCTCAGACAAGCTCCAGGTCAGACCACCTCTGCTGAGCTGGGAGGGCACTGCAGCCCCCTAAGCCCCGTGTTCCTGCCACTTGCCCGGGTGGGAAGCACTGTTCTTTTACTCAGCACTCTCCGCATCTGCTCTGTTATCACAGGGAGCCGTGGCAAAATGTCACCTCACCCCCAAACACAGGCAAGCCACCTCATCCCCAGCAGTACTGCGTACCACCCCTGGGACTTCGCAGGACTCCACAGTCTGCTTCCAGAGCACCATCCCTTCCGCTCCTGCCATCTCTCACCATGGCACTGTCCTAAGGGCATCCATCCGTGTGATTTCAGGCTGTATCTGTCACTCAAGACATCTTAATTTTGACTTTCAACGCTCCCTGTTACTCCATCCCCTGGGCGAGGGCTGAGGGCCAGCCCCAGCCCAAAGACCCGCAGAGCGGAGATCCAGCAGCAGAAAGGGATTTGCAGTGTAGTGAATAGCTAACTGATAAATGCTACAGCAAGAAAACTCCAACCCCTGGATAAAAATGGCTTATGGCGTTAAGCTGTGCCCACGGTCCAAGAAGTGGAGGGCACCTGCAGCCGCTGTTGCATTGCCCCACACCCTGCACAAAACGGTCATTTACTTCTGACTGACTTTGATTCAAGTTAAAGACAGCAATAAAGAGGAGAAGAATATAAAGCCTCCCCGAGAGGCTAAAGCACAGCAATTCACTGATGTGAATTTGAGGCACGAAGCAGCAGCTGCTCCTGTGGCAAGGCAGGCAAAGCCAGCTCCTGCCTTGGCGAGCACAAAGAGCAGCAGGGCTCCCGCTGCCACACAGCTGCCACCGCCACCCCAGCCCGGGATCGTGGGAGGGGGACGAGAAATTAGGGACGTTAATTTCTACTCTGCGATGAGCAAAAAGAACAACCCACAGGCTCTAACCAAACCTCAACCTTTCTGGAACTCGGGCATTAATCTTTAGGAAGAATAATAACTCCCTCTAAGTATTTGCATTTTACCCTTCCCGGTCTGTGAGGAGATACAACACAGACACAGCCCCTCTCCGCTGGGCTCACCGGTATCATAGAGCTCTAGGCACCTCACACATGATCTGCAGGCCCATTTCCAGGCCTTGCAGCTTCACCTCCTCCCATAGAAGCTCCCGGGAAGCCTCCAGGCTTTGAAGCTCACATCTGCATGTCAGCATCCCTCCATCCATCCAGGCTCCCTGGAGCGCCTGCCTCACGGCCAAGGGCAGCCACCAGCTCACGGGCCACTGGCTTGGCTCCTTTCTCCTCCCAACATCACACATACAGATGGGTTTAAATACATGAAGTGATTTCCTAACCTCACATCATCCTGCGAGCAGGGGCTGGAGCTGTCACAGACACGTTACACCGAGACAAAGGGGAGAAGTGTGAATTTGGGAACCCTTGATCTGCTCCCAGATCAGGGGGAAGGGACAGGTCAACATCAGCTCCCACCAACCTGTCCTCAAAAGTCATCCTTCACAGGCAGGGAAGAGCATGTAAGAGGAGCCTGTAGCCCTCACCACAAAACACTGTGACCACAAGTGGTATCTCTTGGCCTTCACCAAAGCGGTGGAGCATTAACTGGGTCCCTTGGCACATGGGGGAAGCTTGTGCTGTCACCACACTTCGCCCTGGATAACGAGGGCTTTAATCTCCAGGTTTGTCAACTTAGCACCTTGCCAGAACTAGGACTCATTTTTAGTATTAAAAAATAATGCATATTTATCAAACCTAGTCAGGCAGCGGGGAGGGGGAAACAGCTGGCAGCAGTCTCCCTCTCCCCATCTGACATGTGCTGGCCATTTTTCACAGTTTCAACAGCTCTCCAGCTCTAGTCCTTATAATTACGATGAAAAAACCCTCACACTCGACCATAGCACCTCGCAGCCAAGATGCCAATGTGTTTCCACATAAAAGCCTCATCGCAAAAACCCTAAAAATTTTCAGAGAGTCTCTGCTTTATTCCCATCCTCCCTTACATCATTGTATTCACATGCTCTTCAATTATTTACAAGCATACAAAACACTCCAGCCCGGATTCTCAACTGGTATTAATCAGTGAAGTGCCAACTAAATCAATGGAGCTACAAAGATTTGCTCCGGAGAAGGATCTGTCCTTCTCCCCTCCACAGCACACATAGGGCAGGAGAGGATAAAAAAACCCAGCTCTTTTTTTTTTTTTTCCCTCCATTCACTGAGTTTGCCAGACACATGCAGGCATGCTAATGCCCACAGAGACCTCCTCCCCACTGCTGGCCTACTTTTCATTCATGTGCCTGCGACGCACTTGTCTCCTATGTCAGCCTCAGGTATTCCTGGAGGCACCATCCACACCTTGCCCAGAGCCCTGCAGCAGCACCAGGAGCTCTGGGCATGGGGCTGGCCCCTGGGTACCAAGATAAAATCCCTGACTTTAATGACAGATAAGGCTTTCAGACTACTCAGCCAGGCCTGGTGCTTCCTTGGAGCTGGCGCAGCATCAACTGTCCCCAGTCCATTCCTTCAGGGCTTTTTCTCCATCCTTTTCAAGTGGCAGCACTTCCAGGGAGCCCCAAAGGGAGACAGCTTCCCCTGGCTGGTGAGCATGGAGGGTTGACACAGAAGATGGTCTCCTTCAGCGATGGCTGATCAGTTCTAGCTTTACAGCCTCCACCATTTGAAGTCAGCAAGACCAAGAGAGCCCCAGGACATTACCACAAATCAGAGAGCCCAATATATTGGGATAGGCATGGGACATTCCTCTAAAGCTATGGGACAATCTTCAATCAATTAGTGCTTTTTTTTTTAGGACGGATGAACTCCCATAGACAGCACTAAGCTTTCCACAAGACCAGGGCCAGTACAAGCAATCTTTCAGCAAGTCTCTTTATCAGGACTTTGTGATCACACAAAAAGCAGAAACTGACTTTTGAAAGACATTTTGTTATTTGCACCTTCACTTAGAATCAGAAAGTGAAGAGTTCATGAAAACATAGTATGAGTGTAAAGAACAGGTCTGCTCCCTTGAGAGCATTTTCACACAGCGACTGGAGAATCGTGTGTGAAACCCTGGGCCACTGGGCATCTCATTAGAAGACAAGACTTCAATTTTACTCCTATT